>NC_058522.1:427536846-427839876 GCF_904849725.1 Hordeum vulgare subsp. vulgare | reverse complement strand
ATGTGATGTTTTGGACATGTCATATTTGGAAAATGATGATTATGTGCAGGGTAAATCAGCCGAGTGTCCTATGTTGATTCATTTCTGTTCCGATGAATTTCAGAAGCTCCGTATGTCCACTTTTTAGCAAAGGTCATGCCTAAATTTTACGTGAATTTTGGCATGACTTGTGCTAGAAAGTAGGAATATCGAGTGCCGGGATTTTGTTGGGAAACGTTATTCCGGCAAACATAGATATTTTTTTCTGTCATTTCTCATTTTTCTTATAGTTTTAGAATTAAACGAGGAGACTTAATCATAGGAAACATGTCAAACAACAAAGAAACCGGGCCTTCTAACCAAGATGTAGACGAGATGGATTATGAGGGTGAACAACAATACCTCAACTTTTTGTCTACTAAGCACAGTCAAGGTTTGTAGGTCGGCCTAGATGAAGGTATTGACGGCGACATCGACACCGACGGCGCCAGCACCAATGGCAGCGCCGAGACCGGCGGGGAAGGTACCGGCGGAGAAGATACCGGTGAGGAAGGTACAAGCGCTGATGCAGCTACCAAAAAGAAGAAGCAGAGGATACACAAACCTAACAAACTCGGCATAGGACGACTAGTGATCACAAAGATGGCCCCTGGCAAGTTTGACCCATTAGAGCCGGAAGAACCTCGAAAGTGCTATGGAAACCAAGTAGGATGCATCCTACGGGAATGAGCAAGCATCAATGACGATGACATAAGGGGTAAAGAACATTTGATGAAGTTGCTCCCGACGAAGCTGCACAAGAGATTCAAGTTCCCCGACCGGGATGACGCCATTGAACACCCGTGGGATGATAAGAACATGAAAAAGATTAACAATCACGCCCTGGGCATGTTCAGCAATGATTTGGCCTCCTGGAAAGGGAGGGTGAAACAAGCTATTGAGGTTGAGGAACCCCTGTCCAAGATTCTGTAGGAAAATCCGACACATACGGAAGAGGAGTTCGAAAAGTTCAAGGACACTTGCGCTAGCCAGGAAGCCAAGGCTAAGGCTACAAAATTCAAGAGCCTTATGCAAAGGAACACGGTGAAGCATCGCCTCGGAAGTCGTGACTACCTTGGCAGAAGGCCCATATGGGATAAGGAGGACGCGAAACGTGAAGCCGCGAGTCTCCCAGACCACTTCGTGAATTTCACCAACCCCTTGGAGCGTGACTTCATCACGGCCCGCTAAAAGTGGGACAAGGAAAATAATGTTTTTTACACGGACTAGATCACGAGGAAATTGATTAGAATGCTGGTAATTATTCTTTTACCACCTTAAATTTAACTTCTGATCAAGTCGACTACACATTCGTAAACGGTTCATGTTCCTTCTGCAGGAGAAGCAACACCAGCTTGCATCCGAAAGACCTAGTTCGCCGATGGGGCCCAAGTGGGACACCCCTCTCAACCGGGCCTTTAATGAACTTAAGGGACTCCCTTCGGGCCAGCGAACGCAATATAGACGTGTGCACGGCGCCGGAGATGGCGCCACGTGGAAGGTGTTTTACAACTAGGGCCTGGAGGCCAAGAAGCAGAAAAGAAGTTTAGTCAGACGGACATCAACGAGAACGTGAAGCTTGCGTTCGAGAAAAAAACTGCTCACGACTCTGAAAATGCAGACGCGGAGAAAATGAGTTGCTACAGCAGGCAGTCGACGCAGCTGTACATGGGTGCAGAAATGATTTTGCTACTAACTTGATCCCGGCTATCATCAACTAGACGAAGGCAAATCTAGACAAGACGGTACATGATTTCCCCATGCCCAATTTCGTCAGGAGCAACTCAGTGAACAACACCACCGCACCATCACCTTCTCACGCAACGGGGCCTGCTCCCACACCCGCAACCGCACCCGCTCATAGCAGCCCATCCTCAGACTCTGGCGCGCTAGGCGGGCCTTCGTCTTTGGCTCAGCTCGACGACCTCACGGTAATTACATGTTGCACCAACATATATCTAGAATATTCCATTTTCGTTGCTTTTTGGATGTTTTACGCCGCAGACATGTGTTTGCAGGTCGACGAATGCCCGTGCACCGTACTCTACTTGGTCAAAGGCCAAAAGGTGGACATAGGAAAGGGGGTGATAACGAAGCCTTGGAACTCACGTTTCACGGCCAGCCGATCCCCGGTGGGTACTTCAGGGTTACCTTGTTGAGTGTGAAATCGGGGCACGAGGATTTGCCTCCTCCAGTACGGCTAGGGGGAGAGGATGACGAGACCCTATCGCAGATTGGAAGCTGCAAGGGTTGGGTGCTGCTATGGCCGAAGAATCTTCTTCGTCTCGAGCCGGCCGAGAGCACACCAATAACCACACATCAACAAGCAGGTATGGACACCACCACCCCGCCTATGCAATTACCAGCGCATGTAGTGTCGGGTGAGAGCGGCGGACGACGTGATGAAGGGGGTCCAATAGTGGCTGATGTAATCGCTCCCGTAGAACAAAGAATGGATGATGAGATGGAGGAGGACCCTCTTTAGTTCCTCAATACAGGCGCCGATGACGGTGACTTAGATATGATGATTCAGCCATATGATGGCTCGGGCTATCAGCATGCTAATGAGGATATGGATGATCTCCCCGGGCAGGAACATCCTAGCAGGGATTGCAAGAAGTCTCTCTTCATGCAATCCTCATAGGACACGCCTGATGATACCGCCTCAACACATGCTCAACTAGTCGAGGGTCGTACAGTAGTACTTAGCCCGACAACACTGGGGCAGGGGCTAAGGTAGGGTGTGGAAGGTCAGCCCAAGAAAAAGGAGAGGAAGAGATCGGGGAAGATAGGCCCAGCTGCCTACAAATAAACCAGAGCACATAGCAGCCACACGGTGGCCATGATCCATGTCACGGGCGAGCCAATGCTACCGCTGAAACAGCTGGAGGCAATATACGGGGATCTCAGGCGACTGCACAACCATGTGTTGTCGACTGAGAAAAGCCTACTAGCCTCGAAGGATCCAGGATATCCAACATACGCGACTCGTGTGCCTCAGGGGAAGTGCTACGTCGACACATAGCCCGCAGAGATGGTCTTCCTGCGGTTTGATGATATTTTCGAGATGTTTCTGACCAGGTGGCTCGATTTTACAATCGTCCGCCTTTTTGTGCTACATATGAGATCCGTCATGAAGAGAGAAGAAGTCTCGCAAATCTGTGTGGCGGATCCATACTACATGCATGAGTCCTTCTTGAGTCTCGGCGACTTTGAGCGCAAAACTGCTAGGGAGTACATCGAAAACTTCATGGTACAGAGCAAGGACCAGGAAATTTTCCTCCTATCTTATCATCCAACGTAAGTCAGTGCCAGACAACCCATTCATACATTTCAATCATTCCTTCTCACTCATAAGGAGAATAATTTGAGGTGTTTTCCCCCGCAGCAACAGTCGCGTCGTCCTTATCGTTCTTTACCCGCGAGTCTCCCACTCCTTGTATTTCGACCCTACCAGAAACAACGAGAAGAAGGACTACACCCACGTAATGAATATTCTAGATGATGCTCTCCAAGGCTTCAACTTCAGGGGTGGCCACATACAGATCTGGAAATAAAGGAACCGCAAGTCGGGTTTCTGGCATAAAACTAACTTCGGTTGCATCCATGACCCTAAATCAAGTACGAACGATGGATTCTACCTCCTCCATCTCATGATGGAGTTCAGAAGGGATCACCAAAAGCTTCGCATGACAACCAGAAACGATGATCATATCCGCAAGTGGGTAGAATATCAAGTAGAAGCGGATTATAAACTTAAAGATGAGTTCTTTCGCAAACAGAGGGACATTGCGACGATCATCATGAAAGAAGTTGTTGAAGTGAAGGGGATGTTCCACCACCGCCCTATATCGCGAGCTGACGTCCGAACTTACATAGGCATGCAATGTTAGGACCTCACGCCGTTCAAAAAGCTAGGATCCATCATTGATTATCTAGAAGGATGGAAGTTCTAGTGATTTACGATGTTGATGATGATAATATGTGTCGGTTGAACTTGTATATATTTTCTGTAGCGATGAAACTTTGTGATGGCCATGGTCCCTACCGAACTTGCGTATAGATATTTTGTTAGTTTGGGTACGATGACCTGCGTACCTCTATTTAATTAGTTTGCGTACAATGAAACTGCATTGATTATTTATGTTTACTATATGTTGCATCTAGTTGCTAACCCTTTCTTTTTTGTGTTGCTCAAGTATATTTTTTTGCATATGATTGTACATGCTCTTGATGAAGATGCATCTCTAACAGGGGTACCTAGAATCTTGATGGTGAAGTACCGGCGCTATGTCGTGTACAAAGTAAAGGTTCTGGGATTATATGACGAGTGGTTCGAGTGTCAGGTGCAAGTGGAGGGGGTCTCGGGCGCGAGCCATAAAGGCTTCAAAATCAGGCAAGAAGCAGAAGCTAGTTACGTGAGGCTCACGCTAGCGCGAGAGAGGGCTTATAAACGCCACCTCATGTACTACATAGTTTCGCTCTCACTCATACTGATAGCTCTTCTCGCGTATATCATTGTTTAGATGGATGACGATGTAGTTGCAAGTATTCGAGACTGGTATTGCTATTTTCGAGATGATGACGAGAGACAACTTTGTGTTGGTGATGATTATGATGATGACATGATTTGATGAGACTATTTGTATGTTTATGCTATGATTACATTTGTATGTGAATGATGATGACATTTGTATGTGCTTAAATATTATTGTATAAATCCTACTCAAATACGAAACAAATACGCAAAAAAAAAACACAAACCCTTACCAGTAGCGTGGCTTAGCAAAGCTCGCTACTGCTACGCATGTATAGCAGCAGCGTGATACGTCCATTTTGCATCATGTTTTCATGTTGATATTTATTGCTTCTTGGGCTGTTATATTACTTGTGGTACCATATTTATGCCTTTTCTCTCTTATTTTGCAAGGATTATTTGAAGAGGGAGAATTCAGGCAGCTGGAATTCTGGACTGGAAAAGTAGCAACTCCTAGTCCACTATTCTGCACACCTCCAAATGCCTTGAAAAATTACGCGGATTTTTTCTGGAATATATTAAAAATACTGGGCGGAAGAACCACCGGAGGAGGGCCACCAGGGCCCCACAAGCCTTCACTCCGCCACCACCCCCTGCTGGCGGTGGGCAAGCTTGTGGGCAGCCCACTGGCCCACTAGCCCCCCTCTTTTGCTATATGATGCGTCCTGACCTGGAAAAAATCATACGGGAGTTTTTTCGTGGTTTTGCCGCCGCCACGGGGCGGAACTTGAGCAGATCCGATCTAGAGCTCCGGCAGGACGATCCTGCAGGGGAAATTTCCCTCCCGGAGGGGGGAATCGTCGCCATCCTCATCACCAACACTTCTCTCGTCGGAGGGGAGGCATCTTCATCAACATCTTCATCAGCACCATCTCTTCTCCAATCCCTAGTTCATCTCTTGTAACCAATATTCGTCTCGCAACTCAGATTGGTACTTGTAAGGTTGCTAGTAGTGTTGATTACTTTTTGTGGTTCATTCTTGTTGGATTACTTAGTGGAAGAGTTTATGTTCAGATCCATGATGCTATTCATTACACCTCTGGTCATCATTATGATTATGTCTTGTGAGTAGTTACTTTTGTTCCTGAGCATATGGAATAAGTCATGCTAATAGTAGTCATGTGAATTTGATATTCGTTCGGTATTTTGATATGTTGTATGTTGTTTTTGCTCTAGTGGTGTTATGTGAACATCGACTACATAACACTTCACCATATTTGGGTCTAGAGGAAGGCATTGGGAAGTAGTAAGTAGATGATGGGTTGCTGGAGTGACACAAGCTTAAACCCCAGTTTATGCGCTGCTTCCTGAGGGGCTGATTTGGATCCAATAGTTTAATGCTATGGTTAGACTTTGTCTTAATTCTTCTTTTGTAGTTGCGGATGCTTGCGAGAGAGGTTAATCATAAATGGGATGCTTGTCCATGAAAGGGCAGTACCCAAGCACTGGTCCACCCACTTATCAAACTATCAAAGTAACGAACGCGAATCATATGAACATGATGAAACTAGCATGACAGAAATTCCCGTGTGTCCTCGGGAGCGTTTTTCCTCCTATAAGAGTTTGTTCAGGCTTGTCGCTTGCTACGAAAGGGATTGGGCCACTTGCTGCACCGTTGCTACTACTTGTTACTTGTTACTCTTTGCTTGCTACGTTTCACCTCGCTACACAATCACTTGTTACCGCTACTTTTAGTGCTTGCAGTTATTACCTTGCTGAAATACGTTTATCAGAGCCTTCTGCTCCACGTTGGGTTTGACACTCTTACTTATCGAAAGGACTACGATTGATCCCCTATACGTGTGGGTCATCAAGACTCTTTTCTGGCACCATTGCCGAGGAGTGAAGCTCCTTTGGTAAGTGGAAATTAGCAAGGAAACATTTATATACTGTGCTGAAATTTATTGTCACTTGTCACTATGGAAACTCTTTCTTTGAGAAGTTTGTTCGGGGTATCTTCACCATGAACGGAAGCACGAGGAGTTTCTCCTCAACCTGAGGTATCTACTGAAAATATCTTTTATGAAATTCCTTTGGGTATGCTTGAGAAACTGCTGGCTAATCCTTTTACACGAGATGGATCTTCACATCCAGACTTTCATCTAATCTATGTAGATGAAGTTTGTGGTTTATTTAAGCTTACAGGTTTGCCCGAGGATGAGGTAAAAAAGAAAGTCTTTCCTTTATCTTTGAAGGATAAAGCGTTGACATGGTATAGGCTATGTGATGATGCTGGATCATGGGGCTACAATCAGGAAAGCATAGCTCAAGCTTTGGGGAGGCTTAAATCAATGCTATATTCATGCCCCAATCATGAGCTCTCGAGAGAAATCATCACTCAAAACTTTTATGCTCGGCTTTCTCATGAAGATCGTACCATGCTTGACACTTCTTGTGCCGGTTCTTTTATGAAGAAGGATATTGATCACAAGTGGAATTTATTGGAGAGAATCAAGCGCAACTCTGAAGATTGGGAGTTGGAGGAAGGTAAGGACTCAGGTATGAATTTCCAGTTTGATTGCGTTAAATCTTTTGTTGAGACAAACACTTCTAGAGATTTTAGCGCTAAGTATGGACTTGACTCTGAGATAGCAGCTTCTCTATGTGAATCTTTTGTTGCTCATGTTGAACTTCCCAAAGAGAAGTGGTTTAAATATCATCCTCCAGTAGAAAGCAACATAGCCAAAACCAATCTAGTTGAGGAGAAAACCATAGCTTTTAGTAATCCTGTTGTTCCTTGTGCTTACACTTAGAAACAACCATACCCTGCTAGAATGAAGGATTATTCTAAAGCTCCAACTGTGATACGTAGAGGTTACATTAGACCACTTGCACCCCCTGAGGAGATTAGAGTTGAACCTAGTGTTGCTATTTTCAAAGATATCTTAGCCGAAGACATAGACGGGCATGTTATTAAATTCTGTGAGGACTCTGCTAGAATTGCTAAACCTCATGCGAAAGACAAACACGGACCTGTAGTTGGCCTGACCATTGTTTCTGTTAAGATAGGAGATCATTGTTACCATGGTTTATGTGATATGGGAGCTGGTGTTAGTGCAATACCCCATTCTCTCTATGATGGAATCAAAGATGAGATTGCACCTGCTGAGTTAGAACCCATTGATGTCACTATCACGCTAGCTAATAGAGACACTATCTGCCCTTTGGGAATTGTGAGAGACGTAGAAGTCCTTTGTGGTAAGACGAAGTATCCTACTGATTTCCTCGTCCTTGGTACTGCACACGATAGCTTTTGTCCCATCATGTTCGGTAGACCCTTTCTCAACATTATCAATGCTCACATTGATTGCATTAAACAAACTGTCACAGTAAGTTTCGAGGGTGTGTCTCATGAATTTAACTTCTCCAAGTTTGGAAGAAAACCCCATGAAACAGAGTCATCTCGTAGGGATGAAATCATTGCTCTTGCCTCTATTGTCGTACCTCCTACGGATCCTTTAGAGCAATATCTGCTTGAGCATGAAAATGATATGCATATGGAGGAGAGAAATGAGATAGATAGAATTGTCTTAGAACAATGTCCTATTCTCAAGAATAATCTGCCTGTTGCACTGCTTGGGGATTCTCCCCCACCAAAGGGTGATCCTGTGTTCGAGCTTAAACAGTTGCCTGATACTCTTAAGTATGCCTATCTTGATGAGAAGGAGATATATCCTATCATTATTAGTGCTCTGCTCTCAGAGCGTGAAGAGAAGAAGTTACTAAAAACTCTGAGGAAGCACCGCGCTGCTATTGGATATACTCTTGATGATCTTAAGGGTATTAGTCCTACTCTATGTCAGCACATGATTAAACCGATCCTGACTTCAAACCAGTTGTTGATCATCAAAGGAGATTAAATCCTAAGATGAAAGAGGTCATTAGAAAAGAAATATTAAAGCTTCTCGAAGCAGGAATCATTTATCCTGTTGCTCATAGTGATTGGGTAAGTCCAGTACATTGCATACCTAAGAAGGGAGGTATCACCGTCGTTCCTAAGGATAAGGATGAACTAATCCCACATAGGATTATTTCCGGCTATAGAATGGTGATAGACTTCCGGAAAATGAACAAGGCAACCAGGAAAGATCATTATCCTTTGTCGTTCATCGACCAAATGCTAGAAAGGTTATCAAAGCACACACACTTCTGCTTTCTAGACGGTTATTCAGGTATCTCGCAAATACCTGTTGCACAATATGATCAAGAGAAAACCACTTTCACCTGCCCTTTTGGTACCTTTGCCTATAGACGTATGCCTTTTGGCTTATGTAATGCACCTGCCACCTTCCAAAGATGTATGATAGCTATATTCTCTGACTTTTGTGAAAAGATTGTCGAGGTTTTCATGGATGAATTCTCCGTTTACGAGTCTTCCTTTGATGATTGCCTCAGCAACCTTAATCAAGACTTACAGAGATGCGAAGAAACCAACCTCGTCTTGAATTGGTAGAAGTGCCACTTTATGTTTAATGAAGGTATCGTCTTAGGACACAAAATCTCTGAAAGAGGCATTGAAGTTGATAAGGCTAAGGTTGATGCAATTGACAAAATGCCTTGCCCCACAGATATCAGAGGTATACGAAGTTTCCTAGGTCATGCTGGTTTCTATAGAAGGTTCATTAAAAACTTCTCTAAGATTTCTAGGCCTCTTACCAACCTCTTGCAGACTGACGTTCCTTTTGTTTTTGATGAGGATTGTCAGGAAGCCTTTGAAATACTTAAGAAGGCTTTGATAACCGCACCTATTGTTCAACCACCTGACTGGAACTTGCCCTTTGAAATCATGTGTGATGCTAGTGATTATGTTGTTGGTGTTGTTCTAGGACAAAGAGTTGACAAGAAGTTGAATGTCATTCACTACGCTAGTAAAACTCTAGACAGTGCCCAAAGAAACTATGTCACTACGGAGAAGGAATTTTTAGCAGTCGTGTTTGCATGTGAAAAATTCAGATCTTACATAGTTGACTCCAAAGTCACTATTCACTCTGATCATGCTGCTATTAGGTACCTTATGCAGAAGAAGGACGCTAAGCCTAGACTGATCAGATGGGTTCTCCTGCTACAGGAATTTGATTTGCACATTGTTGACCGAAAGGGTGCTGATAACCCTGTAGCAGATAACTTGGCTAGGCTAGAGAATTTCCTTGATGACCCACTACCTATTAATGACTGCTTTCCTGATGAGCAATTAAATGTCATCCGCACTTCACTTAGTGCACCGTGGTATGCCGATTACGCAAACTATATCGTAGCCAAATACATACCACCCAGTTTCACCTATCAACAAAAGAAGAAATTCTTCTTTGATTTGAGACACTACTTTTGGGATGATCCTCACCTTTATAATGAAGGAGTATATGGTGTTATTAGATGTTGTGTGCCTGAAAATGAACAGGGACAGATCATGCAGAAGTGTCATTCCGAAGCCTACGGAGGACACCATGCTGGAGATAGAACTGCCCACAAGGTATTGCAATCAGGTTTCTATTGGCCCACTCTCTTCAAGGATGCTCGTAAGTTTGTCTTGTGTTGTGACGAATGCTAAAGGATAGGGAACATCAGTAAGCGTCAAGAGATGCCTATGAACTATTCACTTGTTATTGAACCATTTGATGTCTGGGGCTTTGATTATATGGGACCCTTCCCGAGTTCGAATGGGTACACTCACATCTTAGTTGCTGTGGATTACATTACTAAGTGGGTAGAAGATATCCCCACTAAAAATGCGGATCACCACACCTCTATTAAGATGCTTAAAGAAGTCATATTCCCAAGATTTGGAGTCCCTAGATACTTGATGACTGATGGCGGTTCACACTTCATTCATGGTGTTTTTTGCAAGATGCTAGCTAAGTATGATGTCAACCATAGAGTTGCATCTCCTTATCATCCTCAGTCTAGTGGTCAAGTTGAGTTGAGTAATAGGGAGAGCAAGTTGATCCTACAAAAGACCGTCAATAGATCTCGAAAGAACTGGTTTAGCAAACTTGATGATGCACTATGGGCTTATAGGACTACTTATAAGAATCCTATGGGCATGTCACCGTATAAAATGGTTTATGGTAAGACCTGTCATTTACCTCTTGAGCTGGAACACAAAGCCTATTGGGCAATCAAAGAGCTCAACTTTGATTTCAAACTTGCCGGTGAGAAGCGGTTTTTTGATATCAGCTCGTTGGATGAATGGAGAGCCCAGGCATATGAGAATGCCAGGTTTTTCAAGGAAAAGGTTCAGAGATGGCACGACAAACGAATACAGAAATGAGAGTTCAATGTAGGTGATTATGTCTTGCTATACAATTCTCGTTTGAGATTCTTTGCAGGAAAGCTTCTCTCTAAATGGGAAGGTCCCTATGTTGTCGAGGAAGTATATCATTCCGGTGCCATCAAAATCAATAACACGGAAGGAAATTTTCCTAGAGTGGTAAATGGGCAAAGAATCAAGCATTACATCTCTGGTACTCCCATAAATGTTGAGACCAACATCAGCAATGTCATAACTCCAGAGGAGTACATAAGGGATGTTTATCAGCCTGTTTCAGACCCTGAAAACGAAGATGTATCTGTTTCGGCAAGAAATTGGACTCCGATACTTTTGCAATAGGAAATTTCCTCAGTTTTGGAATTTTTGGAAAATTAGAAAAATAAAAAGCAGTCCTAAGAGCAAACGAGGAAGCCACTAGGGCCCACACCGCCACCACCACCCTGGTGGCGGTGGGCAAGCTTGTGGGCACCTCGTGTGCCTCCCGGACTCCGTTTTCTTGCGGAAGACTCCTTCTGGCCCAGAAAAAATCAATATATAGTCGCCCGAAGGTTTTGATCTCCGTATCGCGTAGTTTTCCACTGTTTTCGTTTCGAGCTTGTTCCTGACGTAGATCTAGATCATCATGACTTCCCCAAACGCTCATAAGGACAAGATCTTTGAGAAGGTCATCAATCCCTACCTCACGGAAGTGCTGAAACACCCTCAATCTATCAACATGAGCGAGGGGATGTTGCACATCCGTGATGTTGAGGGGCCTAAGAAGACCGGAAGCGTGGAGACGAGGCTCGAAGCAATGGAGCAACAAGTCTTCAAGTGCCAAGGGATGGTTGAGCGTGGACTCAATGCCAACCACACGATGATCACGGAGTTCACTCGCAATCACAAGATGGATGCCATTGATATTGGGAAACACCTCTCGAGGCTCTACGATAGGGTTGACCAACTTCAGGGCCAGATCTATGACCTGGAGAATGGAAACTGTGAGTATGAGTACAGATTTAAATCAATAAGGTTGGCTGCAGATTTGAGGATTCTGGTGACTCATTCATCCTGCCATGATGGAGCACCTATGCCTTGGAAGACGGAGGATCAGACTACGACAACACCACCACCATCACCACCAAAGGAAGACAACTAAGCATTGGTATGGGCAATCCCCTTGGCTTCTGCCAAACTTGGGGGAGTTGCCCTGGTATCGTATCACCTTTATATCTTTTTCTTTTACCTTTGTTTTAGTTCTTTCCTTTTCAGTTTTTATTTCTTCTTTTAGAGGAATAAGTCTTTAGTTTTTAGTTTGATTCTTTTTCTTTTGCCTCTCCCCCGATGTATTCGAGCTTGTGAGCTATATAATAAAGAGTGTCTTAGTCAAGGGCTCTGCTTTGTGCCATGATCAAAAGTATGAAAAGAACGATAACATGAAAGATCATGAGACGATCTTATGGAAAGTGATAACTTCACATATGACAAGTATGATGATTGAAACTTGTTGAGAATAAATTAACATAGACCTCAGTCATTGTTGCAATTAATAAGAAGTAATAAGGAAAGAGAGGTTCACATATAGATATATCATCTTAGACACTTTTTGCAATTGTGAGCACTCACCAAACTATTACATGCCTAGGAGTAGATGTTGGACAAGGAAGACAACATAATGAATTGTGTTTGCTTGGTTCCAAACAATGTTATATGATTAGAGATCCCTTAGCATGTGACGATTGCTTCCACCTCATATTAGCCAAAACTCCCGCACCAAGTTGAGATACTACTTGTGCATCCATAAACCTCCAAACCAGTTTTGCCATGAGAGTCCACCATACCTACCTATGGATTTAATAAGATCCTTCAAGAAAGTTGTCATCGATGCAAGCAATAAAAATTGCTCTCTAATATGTATGATCTATTAGTGTGTGGAAAATAAGCTTTGTACAAACCTGTGATGAGGAAGACATAAAAGCGACAGACTGCATAATAAAGTTCTTTATCACAGGAGGCAATATAAAGTGGCGTTCCTCCGCACTAAGAGGACACACATTCAAACCTCAAAAGTGCATGACAACCTCTGCTTCCCTCTACGAAGGGCCTATCTTGTACCTTTACTTTTTACCCTTGTAAGAGTCATGGTGATCATCACCAATTCCCTTTTTGCCTTTGTCTTGGCTACCGTCACATGCTTGGGAAAGATCTATATTCATATATCAACTTGGAGTTGAGTACTCATGCTTTATTATTGTTGACTTTACCCTTGAGGTAAACTGTTGGGAGGAAAAACTATAAGCCCCTATCTTCCTCTGTGTCCAGCTGAAGCTTTGACACCATGAGAACCACGTGAGTTATAACAATTGTGGAAAACAAAAGAGATGATTGAGTATGTGGGTTTGCCTTACAAGCTCTTATTTGAATCTTTCTGATGTTGTGATAAATTGCAATTGCTTCAATGACTATGGACTATTGTTGGTTACTTCTCGGTAAGGTTTTTGCTTCATGCTTTGCTTTGTGAAGGAATTGTTACTTTCCCATAAGAATCTTTATGATATATTGTTGTTCTATGTGTGATCGTGATGCCCTCATGTCCGTATTATGTTTTATCGACACCTTCGTCCCTCAACATGTGGACATGTTTATGGAACTTGGTTTTCGCTTGAGGACAAGCGAGGTCTAAGCTTGGGGGAGTTGATACGTCCATTTTGCATCATGTTTTCATGTTGATATTTATTGCTTCTTGGGCTGTTATATTACTTGTGGTACCATATTTATGCCTTTTCTCTCTTATTTTGCAAGGATTATTTGAAGAGGGAGAATTCAGGCAGCTGGAATTCTGGACTGGAAAAGGAGCAACTCCTAGTCCACTATTCTACACACCTCCAAATGCCCTGAAAATTTACGTGGATTTTTTCTGGAATATATTAAAAATACTGTGTGGAAGAACTACCGGAGGGGGCCCACCAGGGCCCCACAAGCCCCGACTCCACCACCACCCCCCTGGTCGCGGTGGGCCAGCATGTGGGCAGCCCACTGGCCCACTAGCCCCTCTCTTTTGCTATATGATGCGTCCTGACCTGGAAAAAATCATACGGGAGTTTTTTCGTGGTTTCACCGCCGCCACGGGGCGGAACTTGAGCAAATCCAATCTAGAGCTCCGGCAGGACGATCCTGCCGGGGGAATTTCCCTCCCGGAGGGGGGAATCGTCGCCATCGTCATCACCAACACTCCTCTCGTCGTAGGGGAGGAATCTTCATCAACATATTCATCAGCACCATCTCCTCTCCAATGCGTAGTTCATCTCTTGTAACCAATCTTCGTCTCGCAACTCAGATTGGTACTTGTAAGGTTGCTAGTAGTGTTGATTACTCTTTGTAGTTGATGCTTGTTGGATTACTTAGTGGAAGAGTTTATGTTCAGATCCTTGATGCTATTCATTACACCTCTTGTCATTATTATGATTATGTCTTGTGAGTAGTTACTTTTGTTCCGGAGGACATGGGATAAGTCATGCTGATAATAGTCATGTGAATTTGATATTCGTTTGGTATTTTGATATGTTGTATGTTGTTTTTCCTCTAGTGGTCTTATGTGAACGTCGACTACATAAAACTTCACCATATTTGGGCCTAGAGGAAGGCATTGGGAAGTAGTAATTAGATGATGGGTTGCTGGAGTGACAGAAGCTTAAACCCCAGTTTATGCGCTGCTTCGTGAGGGGCTCATTTGGATCCACTAGTTTAATGCTATGGTTAGACTTTGTCTTAATTGTTCTTTTGTAGTTGTGGATGCTTGCGAGAGAGTTTAATCATAAGTGGGGCGCTTGTCCAAGTAAGGGCAGTACCCAAGCGCCGGTCCACCCACATATCAAACTATCAAAGTAACGAACGCGAATCATATGAACATGATGAAACTAGCATGACAGAAATTCCCGTGTGTCCTCGGGAGCGTTTTTCCTCCTATAAGACTTTGTTCAGGCTTGTCCCTTTCTACAAAAGGGATTGGGCCACTTGCTGCACCGTTGCTACTACTTGTTACTTGTTACTCTTTGCTTGCTACGTTTCACCTCACTACACAATCACTTGTTACCGCTACTTCCAGTGCTTGCAGTTATTACCTTGCTGAAATCCGTTTATCAGAGCCTTCTGCTCCTTGTTGGGTTCGACACTCTTACTTATCGAAAGGACTACGATTGATCCCCTATACTTGTGGGTCATCACAGCGCGCTTATGTAAAGCCCTCTACTGCTACTCGTGCATAGCAGTAGCATGGGCCAACTCCCGTTACTGCTACATGTTAGCTGTAGCGTGGGCGGACCCGCACTACAGCAAAAGGTTAGCTCTAGCGCCATATTAGTAGCGCGGGATCCCGCGCTACTAATACGCCTAAAACCCACACTACTGCTAGGCTTTTCCCCAGTAGTGATAATACAAAATAAATAAATAAACAAGAACTCCTCGTGGAAAGTTGATTGTTTGGAGGGCACCCATGGATACGGGTAGCCATGGAAAGTGTTTGAATGGTTGAGGGGGATTAAAATTTCGACTCAGTTTGGGAACCGCCAATAATTTGATTAGCATGGAAGAGATTGAAATCCCTTGTTGTAACATTGAGGGGAAAGGCACACCACCCAAAATATATCCATCTCTGTTTTAAACAATGAACTCTAGCACCTCTACAAATGCCTACATCCCTTTGCAAAGGGACAATCTATTTACTCTTATTTTATTTAGTTTCATGCTATTTACTTTTCATGTTGATTCCACTTCTTATTCCAACCTCAATCTATTAGTTGGCAAGCACCATGTGGTGGGTAAAGATACAAACACATATATCTAATGAAATATATTTGATCATGATTCATTATTCTTGACAATTATCTTCACGATAAGTATGTTGGGAGGCAAAACATTGAGCCCCTATCTTTCTCTGTGTTTGATGGATGTTGTTTGTTCGAAAATTATGCTTTGAGTATTAGCAATCACAGAAGGCTATATGACAATTCAGTATGTGGAGCTCTTACTTAGACTTTGCTAAAAATAAGATGCATTGAAATAGCTTGATGACTAATGCTATGCCACAGACAACAGCGCCAGAAGTTGACACGTTGACAGAGGCTGGGCTTGCGTTGGTTCTTCCCTTGAAGAGGAAAGGGTTATGCAGCACAGGAGCAGTAAGTATTTCCGTCAGTTTGAGAACCAAGGTATCGATCCAGAAGGAGGGTCTCGTCAAGTCCAGAGTACCTGCGCAAACACAAACAAGCTTGCACCCAACGCTTGAAAGGGGTTATCAATCCCTTCAAGATTGTTCGCAAAGTGAGATCTGAAGGCGGAAAGTGCAACGAAGTAAAAAGTGTAAGGCTGAAAATATGGTGTGGAGTAGACCCTGGGGGGCATAGTGTTCACTAGAGGCATCTCTCATAATAGCAAATATCATGGTGGGTGAACAAATTACTGTCGAGGAATTGATGGAAACGTACAAAGTCATGACGATATCTAAGGCAATGATCATGCATATAGGCGTCATGTCCGAGACAAGTAGACCGATACTTTCTGCATCTACAACTATTACTCCACACATCAACCGCTATCCAGCATGCATCTAGTGTATTGAGTTCATGACGAACAGAGTAACGCTTTGAGCAAGATGACATGATATAGAGGGATAATCTCAAACCAATGATGAAAACCTCATCTTTTTACCCTTGATGGCAACAACACAATGCGTGCCTCGCTACCCCTTCTGTCACTGGGTGAGGTCACCGCACGGTGTGAACCCAAAACCAAGCACTTCCCCCATTGCAAGAATCATAGATCTAGTTGGCCAGACAAAACCCACAACTCGAAGAGAATTACAAGGATATGAAATCATGCATAAGAGAGATTAGAAGAAACTCAAATAAGATTCATAGATAATCTGATCATCAATCCAAAATTCATCGGATCTCGACAAACACACCGCAGAAGAAGATTACATCGGATAGATCTCCATGAAGATCATGTAGAACTTTGTATTGAAGATCCAAGAGAGAGAAGAAGCCATCTAGTTACTAGCTATGGACCCGTAGGTCTATGGTGAACTACTCACGCATCATCAGAGAGGTCATGGTGTTGATGAAGCGGCCCTCCGTATCCAAATCCCCCCTCCGGCAGGGCACCAGAACGTGCCCCAGATGGGATCTTGCGGAGATAGAAGCTTGCGGCGGTGGAACAGCGATTGCGATGATCTCCTGATTTTTTCTGGAATTTATGGGATTATATAGGCGAAAGATCTAGGTCAGGGGACCTCCAGGGGGCCCACAAGCCTGGATGCCGCCCCCTGGCCGCGAGGTGGGGGCTCGTGGGGCCCCTGGAGCTCCTCTAGCTTGGCTCCCAAGTTCTCCGATCTTCTTCCGTTCCAAAAAAAATCTTTTCGGGGATTTCCTTCCGTTTGGACTCCGTTTCAAAATCTCCTCTGAAAGGGGTCAAAAACATGGAAAAACAGGAACTAGAACTTGACACTGATTTAATAAGTTAGTCCCAGAAAATAAATAAAAAGCATGCAAAACATCCAAAGTTTGACAAGATAATAGCATGAAACCATCAAAAATTATAGATACGTTGGAGACGTATCAACTAAGAACATAGGTTGTTAAGTTACAAGAGAATCCGTTGTTTGAAGAATGACTTTTGAATTGATTGCTACTCTATCATGATGGGTTTTATGAGAAAAAGTTGCTGGTTATGATGCTAGAAAAGTGAGTGAAATTATCATTGGTCAAAATTATACAGTATGCTAGCATTCACACGTCATAGATTACTTCTTTTATCATTTACCTACTTGAGGACGAGTAGGAATTAATCTTGGGGATGCTGATACGTCTCCAACGTATTGATAATTTATGAAGTATTCATGTCATATTTACCTATGTTTATGTGACGCCCTCGATTTGATCGTACGCTAATCATACATGCAAATGCGTACGACCAAGCTCAAGGGCTCATGGGAAGATATCACAACACAACTCTAGACACAAATATAAACATACAAGCTTCATATTACAAGCCACGGGCCTCAAGGGCTAGAATAAAAAAGCTCGATAAACACACGAGTTAGCAGACGCAACAAATATCTGAGTACAGATTTTAAACATGAGGTGCCTTAGAGAAGGCTAGCACAAAGATACAATGATCGAACGAGGGGAGGCCTCCTGTCTGGGAACCTCCTAAACTACACCTGGTCCTCAGCGGCCTCCACGTAGTAGTAGGCAACGTTGGGGTAGCAGTCGTCATCGGTGGGATACGCCATCTCCTAGGCTCCATCATCTGGTCGCAGCAACGGATCAAGGGGAAAAAAGGGGGAGCAAAGCAACGGTGAGTACTCATCCAAAGTACTCGCAAGACTGACATCAAAACTATGCTAAGTATGCATTAGTATCAAAGGAAGGGGTAATATGTGGACTGAGTGCAACAATGCGAGAATAGAGAGAGAAGGCCTAGTCCTATAGAAGACTAGCATCTTCAGGGGTCTTGCAGCAATAGACGAGGGTAGAACAACGAACACAATTAATAGTCATATTGTTGTAGCATTATTAATATGAGGTCATGCCCACAGATTCTCCCTCGACTCCGTGCGAGGAAGCAATCCCGGAGTAAACATTCAAGTTAAGTAACAGTTGTAGTTGTATAAGATCGGGGCACAACTCCAAGTCGTCCTGTAACCGTGGACACGGCTATCCGAATAGTTAATTATCATCCCTCCAGGGGTGCACCATGTTTTCCGTCACGCTCGATAAAATCTAGCCGCAACAAACTTTCCTAGGTCATGCCCAGCCTCGGAACATCGACACGTCGCAGCCCCACACAGACTCAACAGAGAGGCCAGCTCGCTGGTCTAAATCCTAAGCGCGCAGGGGTCATGGGCCCATCGCTCATTGCGCTCCTTCACGTTGCGTGGGCCGACGATGTCAGTCCTGGCACCTCTTATACAAGAACAGTGATAATCCAGACCACTCGGGCGCGCGCCGCTCTATTGCTGACGTGTGAAGAGGTTTGGCTGATACTACGATGTTGAGTACCCATAACTTCTCTCGCGTGGCCGGTTAGTGTGAAAAGGTCTCCGACCAACCCAGATCAAATACCCAAATCCATTAACATTTTAATTAATTCATCAACATATCCACGCAGGAATCCGCCCGCCTAACATTTATTCATCAATGTTCCCAGTAACATTGTCAAGTAACTCCGTGGTTGTAACATCAGGGGATCCGAGGTATCACCCTTGTTGGATTCCGAACGATGTTACCGTCAAGGTCGAGTTAGAGGAATCACCCTCGAGGGTCTCACACTTGAGGGGTTGCACGACAGAGTCATCATCGGGAGTGGTGAAGGAGGAATCACCCTTGATAACGACGACCGGCTAGCTGCACTACAGAGTTAGCATCATGAGCACTTCGCGAGGTGTCACCCTCGGTACCCGATAGTAGCTCTGAAGCGTCGTACAACTAAGGGGGTGTGAGTGCTTTGTCGGGTCTTGGCTTGTCGATCAGGGATCTAGACTTGACGATAAAGCAGGGGCAACTAGACTAAGGGTCATAGGGGATGACTGAGCCAGCTATACTAAGAAGTGTAAAGTGCGGTACTGAAAGTACCAGTTCATCAAAATCAGTCTATACATCAGAATAGGATCTATCTATGAAGTAGAAAAAATCTAATGCAAGCATGAGGAATAAAGAATAGGCCATATAGGAATGATCAAGGGGGGGTTGCTTGCCTTGTTGCTCTGAGGCAAAGGGCTGGTCGTCAGGAGAGTAGTCGTACCTGGCAGCACCGTCAGTCTCGGGATCTACCGGTAAGAAGGTGGGGGAAGAAACAATAAATAAAAACAAAAGGTGTAACACGATGCATGATATGGAAATATGCAGGTCTAATCATGAGCTAACGCAGTAACATCGATCATAGACGGATCGGGAAAAATATCTGATGATATTTCCCGGGTCTGTGGCTACTACCGCACAGATGAATGATATGTCCATTTTGCATCATGTTTTCATCTTGATATTTATCGCTTCTTGGGCTGTTATTTCACTTCACGGTACAATTCTTACGCCTTTTCTCCCTTATTTTGCAAGGTTTATATGAAGAGGGAGAATGCCGGCAACTGGAATTCTGACCTGAAAGTGGAGCAAAGTTGAGATACCTATTCTGTGCAACTCCAAACGCCGTAATAATCAATGAGGATTTGTTTCCTGATTTATCAAAAATACTGGGCCGAAGAAGTGCCAGAGGGGCGCCAGGGGGTGGCCACAAGCCTGCACGGCGCGGCCACCCCCCCGGGCCGCGCCATGGGGGCTTGTGGGCACCCTGCTGGCCCAGTTGCCCCCCTCTTTTGCTATATGGAGGGTTTCGTCCAGGAAAAAATCAAGAAGGAGCTTTTTCATGGTTACGCCACTGCCACGAGGCGGAACTTGAGCAGAACCAATCTAGTGCTTCGACAGGACGATCCTGCCGGGGAAACTTCCCCCCCCCCCCCCCCGGAGGGGGAAATCGTTGCCATCGTCATCACCAACACTCCTCTCATTGGAGGGGACTCGTCACCATCAACATGTTCATCAGCACCATCCCATCTCCAAACCCTAGTTCATCACTTGTAACCAGTCTCCGTCTCGCGACTCCGATTGGTACTTGTAAGGTTGCTAGTAGTGTTGATTACTCTTTGTAGTTGATGCTAGTTGGATTACTTGGTGGAATAGTTTATGTTCAGATCCTTGATGCTACTCATTACCTCTCTGGTCATGAATATGATTATGCTTTGTGAGTAGTTGCTTTTGTTCTTGAGTACATGGGATAAGTCATGCTAATAGTAGTCATGTGAATTTGGTATTCGTTCGGTAATTTGATATGTTGTATGTTGTTTTTCCTCTTGTGGTTTTATGTGAACCTCGACTGCATAACACTTCACCATTATTTAGGCCTAGAGGAAGGCATTGGGAAGTAGTAAGTAGATGATGGGTTGCTAGAGTGACAGAATCTTAAACCCTAGTTTATGTGTTACTTCGTAAGGGGCTGATTTGGATCCACTAGTTTAATGCTATGGTTAGACTTTCTCTTAATTCTTCTTTCGTAGTTGCGGATTCTTGCGAGAGGGGTTAATCATAAGTGGGATGCTTGTCCAAGTAAGGGCAGTATCCAAGCACCGGTCCACCCACATATCAAACTATCAAAGTAACGAACGTGAATCATATGAACATGATGAAAACTAGCATGACAGAAATTCCCGTGTGTCCTCGGGAGCGTTTTTCCTCCTATAAGACTTTGTCCAGGCTTGTCCCTTGCTACAAAAGGGATTGGGCCACTTTGCTGCACCGTTGCTACTTTTGTTACTTGTTACTTGCTACGAATCATCTCACTACACAATCATTTGTTACCGACAATTTCAGTGCCTGCAGATTTTACCTTGCTGGAAACCACTTGTCAGATACTTCTGCTCCTCGTTGGGTTTGAAACTCTTACTTATCGAAAGGACTACAATTGAACCCCTATACTTGTGGGTCATCAAGACTCTTTTCTGGCGCCGTTGCCGGGGAGTGAAGCGCCTTTGGTAAGTGGAACTTGGTAAGGAAACATTCATATAGTGTGCTAAAATTTGTTGTCACTTGTCACTATGTATACTAATCCTTTGAGGGGCTTGTTCGGGGTATCTTCACCTCGAACGGAAGCACAAATAGTTGCTCCTCAACCTGCTGCACCTACTGAAAACATTTGCTTTGAATTTCCTTTGGGTATGCTTGAGAAACTGCTGGCTAATCCTTTGACAGGAGATGGAACATCACATCCAGACTTGCATCTAATCTATGTAGATGAACTTTGTGGTTTATTTATGGTTGCTGATTTGCCCGAGGATAAGGTCAAGAAGAAGGTCTTTCCTTTATCTTTGAAGGATAAGGCGTTGACGTGGTATAGGCTATGTGATGATACTGGATCATGGTACTACAATCGGTTGAAATTGGAATTTCATCAAAAGTTTTATCCTATGCATTTAGTACATCGTGATCGGAATTATATTTATAATTTTTGGCCTCGTGACAGAGAAAGTATCACTCAAGCTTGGGGGAGGCTTAAATCAATACTATATTCATGCCCCAACCATGAGGTCTCGAGAGAAATTATCATTCAGAACTTCTATGCCCCAACCATATTGATCTCCCCAAAGAGAATTTGTTTAAATATCATCCTCCTGTAGATGTCAATGTAGTTAAACCCACTCCATTTGAAGAGAAAGTCATTGCCTATAATGATCTTGTGGTTCCTAGTGCTTACATTGAGAAACCACCTTTCCCTGTTAGGATAAAGGATCATTCTAAAGCTTCAACTGTGATACATAGAGGCTATATTAGAACACCTACACCCCCTGAGCAAATTAGAGTTGAACCTACCATTGCTATTATCAAAGATCTTCTGTCTAAAGAAGTTGAGGGACATAATATTCACTTCTGTGAAGATGCTGCTAGAATTGCTAAACCTCATGTTAGACACAAACATAGGCCTGTTGTTGGCATGCCTGTGGTTTCTGTTAAGATAGGAGATCATTGTTATCATGCTTTATGTGACGTGGGTGCTAGTGTTAGTGCAATACCTCAATCCTTATATGATGAAATCAAAGACGAGATTGCACCTGTTGAGATAGAGCCTATTGATGTCACTATTCAGCTTGCCAATAGAGATACTATCTGCCCTGTGGGAATTGTTAGGGATGTTGAAGTCTTGTGTGGTAAAACGAAGTATCCTGCTGATTTCTTCGTTCTTGCTACCGCTCAAGATAGCTTTTGTCCCATCATATTTGGCAGACCCTTCCTCAATACCGTCAATGCTCATATTGATTGTCAGAAGCAAACTATCACTGTTGGCTTTGAAGGTGTGTCACGTGAGTTCAATTTCTCCAAGTTTGGTAGACAACCTCATGAAAAAGAGTTGCCTAGTAAGGATGAAACTATTGCCTTAGCTTCTATTGTCGTGCCTCCTACTGATCCCTCAGAGCAATACTTGCTTGAGCATGAAAATGATATGCATATGGATGAAAGGGATGAAATAGATAGAGTTGTCTTAGAACAATATCCTATTCTTTAGAATAACTTGCTTGTTGAACTGCTTCGGGCTCCACCCCCACCAAAGGGTGATCCTGTGTTCGAGCTTAAACAGTTGCGTGATACTCTTAAGTATGCCTATCTTGATGAAAAAGAGATATATCCTGTTATTATTAGTGCTAGCCTCTCAGAGCATGAAGAAAAGAAGTTACTAAAAACTCTGAGGAAGCATCGTGCTGCTATTGGATATACTCTTGATGATCTTAAGGGCATTAGTCTCAATCTATGCCAGTACAACATCAAAACTGATCCTGAATTCAAACCAGTAGCTGATCATAAAAGAAGATTAAATCCTAAGATCAAAGAAGTAGTAAGAAAAGAAATACTAAAGCTCCTGGAAGCAGGTATTATTTATCCTGTTGCTCATAGCGACTGGGTGAGTCCGGTGCATTCCGTCCCTAAGAAGGGAGGCATTACCATTGTCCCTAATGATAAGGATGAATTGATCCCACAGAGGATTATCACTGGCTATAGGATGGTGATCGATTTTAGGAAATTGAATAAAGCCACTAGGAAAGTTCATTATCCTTTTCCTTTTATCGACCAAATGCTAGAAAGGCTGTCCAAACACACACACTTCTGCCTTCTAGACGGTTATTCTAGTTTCTCCCAAATACCAGTTGCACAATCAGATCAGGAGAAAACCACTTTCACCTGCCCTTTTGGTACCTATTCTTATGGACGTATGGCTTTTGGCTTATGTAATGCACCTGCCACCTTTCAAAGATGTATGATGGTTATATTCTCTAACTTTTGTGAAAAGATTGTCGAGGTCTTCATGGATGAATTATCCGTTTACGGGTCTTCCTATGATGATTGCCTCAGCATCTTGATCGAGTCTTACATAGATGTAAAGACACCAATCTTGTCTTG
This sequence comes from Hordeum vulgare subsp. vulgare, assembly GCF_904849725.1. NCBI lineage: Eukaryota > Viridiplantae > Streptophyta > Magnoliopsida > Poales > Poaceae > Hordeum > Hordeum vulgare. Next base: position 427,816,076 of record NC_058522.1, on the reverse strand, counting down.
AATTGGGAGAGGTGCCACTTTATGGTTAATGAAGGCATCGTCTTAGGACATAAAATTTCTGAAAGAGGTATTGAAGTCGATAAGGCTAAGGTTGATGCAATCGAGAAAATGCCATACCCCACAGATATCAAAGGTATAAGAAGTTTCCTTGGTCATGCTGGTTTCTATAGAAGGTTCATCAAAGACTTCTCTAAGATTTCTATGCCTCTTACCAATCTCTTGCAAAAGGATATTCCTTTTGTTTTTGACGATGATTGTGTGGAAGCTTTCGAAATACTTAAGAGGGCTTTGATAACTGCACCTATTGTTCAACCACCTGATTGGAACTTGCCTTTTGAGATCATGTGTGATGCTAGTGACTATGCTGTTGCCGCTCTTCTAGGGAAAAGAGTTGATAAGAAGTTGAATGTTATTCACTACGCTAGTAAAACTCTAGACAGTGCCCAGAGAAACTAAGCTACTACGGAGAAGGAATTTTTAGCAGTCGTGTTGGCATGTGAAAAGTTCAAGTCTCACATAGTTGATTCCAAAGTCACTATTCACACTGATCACGCTGCTATTAAATACCTCATGGAGAAGAAAGACGCTAAACCTACACTTATTAGATGGGTTCTCTTGCTACAAGAATTTGATTTGCACGTTGTCGACAGAAAGTGTGCTGATAACCCAGTAACAGATAACTTGTCTAGGTTGGAGAACGTTCTTGATGACCCACAACCTATTGATGATAGCTTTCTCGGTGAGCAATTGAATGTCATCAGTGCTTCACGTAGTGCACCGTGGTATGCTGATTATGCAAACTATATCGTTGCCAAATATATACCACCTAGTTTCACATACGAGCAAAAGAAGAAATTCTTCTTTGACTTGAGACACTACTTTTGGGATGATCCTCACCTTTATAAGGAAGGAGTAGATGGTGTTATTAGACGTTGTGTACCTGAACATGAATAGGGACAGATCCTACAGAAGTGTACCCTCCGAGGCCTATGGAGGACACCATGCGGGAGATAGAGCGCACACAAGGTATTGCAATCAGGTTTCTATTGGCCCACTCTCTTCACGTATGCCCGTAAGTTTGTCTTGTCTTATGACGAATGTCAAAGAATAGGTAATATTAGCAAATGTCAGGAAATGCCTATGAACTATTCACTTGTCATTGGACCATTTAACGTCTGGGGCTTTGATTACATGGGACCTTTTCCAAAATCCAACGGGTATACTCATATCCTAGTTGCTGTTGATTACGTCACTAATTGGGTAGAAGCTATCCCCACTAGTAGTGTTGATCACCACACTTCTATCAGGATGCTTAAAGAAGTTATTTTCCCTGGATTTGGAGTCCCTAGATATCTAATGACCGACGGTTGTTCACACTTCATTCATGGAGCTTTCCGTAAAACGCTCTATAAGTACGATGTCAACCATAGAATTGCGTCTCCCTACCACCCTCAGTCCAGTGGTCAAGTAGAGCTAAGCAACAGAGAGATTAAACTAATTCTGCAAAAGACTGTCAACAGGTCTAGAAATAATTGGTCTAAGAAGCTCGATGATGCACTGTAAGCTTATAGAACTGCCTATAAGAATCCCATGGGAATGTCTCCGTACAAAATGGTGTACGGTAAAGCATGTCATTTACCTCTTGAGCTAGAGCATAAAGCTTATTGGGCAATCAAAGAGCTCAACTTTGATTTCAAACTTGCCGGTGAGAAGAGGTTATTTGATATTAGCTCGCTTGATGAATGGAGAACTCAGGCATATGAGAATGCCAAGTTGTTCAAAGAGAAGGTTAAGACGTGGCATGATAAGAGGATACAAAAGCGTTAGTTCAATGTAGGTGATTATGTCTTGCTATATAACTCTCGTTTAAGATTCTTTGCGGGCAAGCTTCTCTCTAAATGGGAAGGTCCATATGTTGTTGAGGAAGTATATTGTTCCGGTGCTATCAAGATCAACAACACGGAAGGTAATTGTCCGAGAGTGGTAAATGGGCAGAGAATCAAGCATTATATCTCAGGTACTCCCATAAATGTTGAAAGCAATATTATCAATACCATAACTCCGGAAGAATACCTAAGGGATATTTATGAGCCCGGTTCAGACTCCGAAAACGAAAAGGTATGTGATTCGGTAAGAAAACAGAGTCCAAAAATTTTCCAGTAGGAAATTTACTCCGTTTTGGAATATTTGAAAAAAATACAAAAATTAGAAGTAGTCGGGAAAGTGCACGAGGAGGTGACGAGCCTGCACGGCGCGGGCCCACCCCCTGGCCGTGCCGTGAGGGCTTGTGGCCACCTCGTGCGCCTCCCAGACTCTGTTTTCGTGCAGGGTACTCCTTCTGGTCTGGAAAAAATCATTATATATACTCTCGTTTGGTCTGACCCCTGCATCACGCAGATTTCCTCTGTTTTTTGTTTCGAGCCTGTTTCTGTTGCAGATCTAGATCGCTATGACTTCTCCAAAAGCTCCAAAGGACAAGATCTTCGAGAAGGTTATCAATCCCTACCTCACGGGAGTGCTGCAACACCCTCAATCTATCGAGATGCGTGAGGGCATGTTGCACATCCGGTATGTTGAGGGGCCCAAGAAGACCGGAAGCATGGAGACAAGGCTCTAAGTAATGGAGCAACAAGCCTTCAAGTGCCAAGGGATGGTGGAGCGTGGAGTCAATGCCAACCACATGATGATCACGGAGTTCACCAGCTAGCATAGGATTGATGCCAATGGCATTGGGAAGCACCTCTCCAGGCTCTATGACAGGATTGATCAACTCCAGGCCCAGATCTGTGACCTGCAGAACCAAAACTGTGAGTATGAGTATAGATTTAAATCAATACGGTTGGCTGTAGATTTGAGGATTCCGGAGACTCGTTCATCATTCCATGATGGAGCACCTATGCCTTGGAAGACGGAGGATCAAACTCATGCTGCAACAACTCCTCCACCACCACCAAAGGAAGACAACTGAGCATTGGTATGGGCAATCCCCTTGGCTTGTGCCAAGCTTGGGGGAGTTGCCCCGGTATCGTATCACCATCACATATTTTGCCTTTACCTTTGTTTTAGTTTTCCTTTTCAGTTTTCTCTTTCTCTAGTAGATTAAAAGTCTTAGTGTTTTAGTCTTGAGTTTTGCTTTGTGTCACCCCTGATGTATTCGAGCTCGTGAGCCATATAATAAAGAGTGTCTTAGTTGAAGGGCTTTGCCTCTTGCCATGATTAAAAGAGTGAGAATAGAACAAAAGCATGAAAGATCATGTAATGATCTTATGGGAAGTGATGGCTTCACATATAAAAAGAATGAGGATTGAAACTTGTTGAGGGTAGGCAAACGTAGACCTTGGTCATGGTTGCAATTAATAGGAACTGATAAATAAGGAGAGGCTCACATATAAATATATCATCTCTCACACCATCTATGATTGTGAACACTCACTAAACTATTCCATGCCTAGAAGTAGATGTTGGACAAGGAAGACAACATAATGAATTGTGTTTGCTTGGCTCCGAACAATGTTATATGATTAGAGATCCCTTAGCATGTGACGATTGCTTCCACCTCATATTAGCCAAACCTCCCGCACTAAGTAGAGATACTACTTGTGCATCCATAAACTTTAACCCAGTTTTGCCATGAGAGTCCACCATAAGTACCTATGGATTGAATAAGATCCCTCAAGTAAGTTGTCATAGGTGCAAGCAATAAAAATTTCTCTCTAATATGTATGATCTATTAGTGTGTGGAAAATAAGCTTTGTACGAACCTATGATGAGGAAGACATAAAAGCGACAGACTGCATAATAATGTTCTTTATCACCGGAGGCAATATAAAGTGACGTTCCTCCACACTAAGAGGAAACGCATCCAAACCTCAAAAGTGCATGACAACCTCTGCTTCCCTCTGCGAAGGGCCTATCTTGTACCTTTACTTTTTGCCCTTGAAAGAGTCATGGTGATCTTCACCAATTCCTTATCTCGCCTTTATCTTGGTTAACGTCATATGCTTGGGAAATATCTATATTCATATGACAACTTGGAGGTAAGTATTCATGATTATTATTGTTGACATTACCCTTGAGGTAATCAGTTGGGAGGCAAAACTATAAGCCCCTATCTTTCTCTGTGTCCAGCTGAAACTTTGATCTCATGAGTACCATGTGAGTTGTAGCAATTGTAGAGAACGAAAGAATGATTGAGTATGTGGATTTTCTTTACAAGCTCTTATTTGACTCTTTCTGATGTTGTGATAAATTGCAATTGCTTCCATGACTAATGGCTATCGGTTGTTACTTCTCGGTAAGGTTCTTGATCCATGCTTTACTTTGTGAAGGAATTATCACTTTAGCATGAGAGATTATATGTTGGTATTGCTGTTCTGAGCATGATCATGATGCATGCATGTTCGTATCTTGTTTTGTTGACACCTCTCTCCCTGAACATGTCGACATATTTATTGAGCTAGGCTTTCGCTTGAGGACAAGCGAGGTCTAAGCTTGGGGGAGTTGATACGTCCATTTTGCATCATGTTTTCATGTTGATATTTATCGCTTCTTGGGCTGTTATTTCACTTCACGGTACAATTCTTATGCCTTTTCTCTCTTATTTTGCAAGGTTTACATGAAGAGGGAGAATGCCGGCAACTGTAATTCTGGCCTGAAAGTGTAGCAAAGTTGAGATACCTGTTCTGCGCAACTCCAAACGCCGCAAAAATCAACGAGGATTTTATTCCTGATTTATCAAAAATACTAGGCCGAAGAAGTGCCAGAGGGGTGCCAAGGGGTGGCCACAAGCCTGCCCAGTGCGGACACCCCCCGCAGGCTGCGCCATGCTGTACAAGAAATATGCTCATACATGACGTTTTTAAAACATCGTTGATGAATTCGTCATAAATCTATGACAATTTCATCCGAGATTGTCGTAAACCATTTGAGGGGATCAAATCTACATATAAATTACGACGATGTGAGTCAAAAACATCGTAACCGCATAAGATGAGATCGTCATAACTTTTACAATGATTATAAAAATGTAGTAACATGTTCTAACCAATCAAAACTCTTTCCACGGATTGATGACATGGCGTCCATCCATCCATCCATCCACCTCACCATCTCACATCCATCCATTCATGTATCTAAAAAAATGAAAAAAATTAACCCCACCCGCAGCCCAAACCTAGCTCAGATCCCATCGACCCCTCCTCGCCGCCGCCGCCTCCTCCCCGTCCAAGCCCCCCTCCCGATACGGTCCTCCCTCATCCCCATATCCTCAATGCCGCCACCTCCTCCCTCGTCCCCATGTCCTTGCAGCCCGGCACCAAGCTCCCTCGGCCCGCACCCACACCAAAAAGCTCCAGGGAAACCCCCCGCGTGCCCGCCTGGTGACAGATCGGATCGGGGATGTGGTCGGCGCCGCCGGCAACAACATCGACAAGGTCCTCCAGAAGAAGGGCACCCTCATCCCCCCTCCCCTCTCCTTCAAGCTAAAGGCAACCCTCCCTCCCTCCTTCTCCCCTTCCTCCCACCCTTATCCGTCCCCTCCGGAGGCCGCTACAGCATGCTGGACCCGGAGGGGGACCTCGGCGCTGGCTACCGCGGGCGCGACGTGGTGCTGGAGAACCTCCGGCAGCTGTGCGTGCATCGGGTGGCCAACGCCCGGAACGCGTCGTGGGCGTGGTGGGACTTCGTGGCTGACTACCGCGTCTGGTGCTCCATGTGGGAGAAGAAGTACTCCCGCAGGTGTGCCGAGGAGGTGGTGGCGTCGCTCAGCCTGCCGGCGAAGCTGGTCGAGCAGTGCATGGGTGACCCCGACGGCGTCCCCTCGCCGGCGTCGGCCAGGTTCTCCCACGACGTCCGCGGCACAGTATTTTGACTATCATCCTTATCCTGTTATCAGGTAGCAGACTTTGGCTAACTTGAGGTTTCCCCTGTTGATGGAAGGACATTGATAGATTTCATGCACACCAGAGGCCTCCAGATGCGCTCACTGGGACAATTGGTACATACCATGTAGTTCGGTCAAGTTCAAGAACATATCTTCATTTAGCTGAATAAATAAAAGAACATAAAACAGCTGATAAAAATCACAACTAAAGCACTCTTTTATTTTGTTGTGTTTCAGGTTGAGCTTTCTGATAAGCTCCCGCACATACAGTCACTGTGTATACACGAGATGGTAGTTCGAGCATTTAAGCACATAGTTCATGCAGTTATTGGAGCTGTCGATGATATAAATGACATGGCTTAATCAGTTGCATCATGTTTAAATATATTGCTGGGACCATTTCCAGAAGAAAATAATGATGGCAAGTGCGGAGAGGATCATAATCTCAGGCAGAAGTGGTTGGAGGTCTTTTTGATGAAGAGATTTGGCTTGGCATGGAGGCTTTTGTTGAGCACAACAAGGTGAGATTCGCTAATGCTTGTTTCTAACCAAAAACAAAATGTAATCAGATGCGCTTCAACATGTGAAACATTCAGAATCTGAACCAGTATTTTTGGGCAAGTGGGGGTGTATGCTTGTTTCATATCAAATAGAATTCGCATCTGCAATTTGGAAGTTTGCTCTTTAATTCTCATTTCTTTCTAGTTTGGAAATCTTCCTTACGGACTCCAGTCTAAAGAAGTACTTCATATTGTTTACAAGATACTTCTACTCTTGGTGTGGTTGTTGTGAAGCATTGTGGGTGTACAGCTGTTGTCCAAGTTCCACTGGATGCTCAACTGACAACCGTTGTTCCAGCACATCAGGACATTCACATTGAAGATCAGCCGGAGGGAGGTAGCAATGCTCTTAGTGTCAACAGGTCAGTACTGGCAACATTTGTATGATATACGGTTATTTCCTTGTGTTTATTTAACACCATGAGTTCACCCAAAACCAATTCCAAGTAATTTACTTCAGCTCCCGTGCACTTGGTCCTTTTTTATTTTATTTCTCTGCCGCTGTATTGGTTAGATAAAACCATCAATGACCGATTTTCTCTTTGTCAGCTTAAGGATGCTGCTTCAGAAGTCATGTGCTCAGTCACCTGGAGCAGTTCAGCGGTTGCAGAGTTCTGATCCTGAAGAGAACGAGGCTACCACAAATTTTGTTCAGAAAATAATTACAGATAGCATGCAGAATCTTGAAGGTGAGGCTCCAAGAGAAACAAGACCAATCAAATGGGAGCTTGGTGCTTGCTGGGTACAACATCTACAGAATCAAACTTCTGAGAAGGCCGATGGTAAGAAAGGCGATGAGACTAAGGATGTTCCTACAGTAAAAGGCCTGGGAAAACAATCTGGTCAGCTTAAGGAGATCAAGAAGAAGTCAGATGACAAGAGTGGAAAGAATGCATCCACAAAAGATAGTACTACGTCAAATACAAATGATGCACATTCAGACAACACTGCTCGCACAAAGGAGGATAAAGAGGCTATTTTGCAGAAAGCGCTAACAGAAGCTGCTTTCCGAAGACTAAAAGAATCTGAAACTGGACTTCATGCTAAAGTTTTTCCCTCATCATGTTGGTATTGGAGTTTCCTTAAATGTTTTCAGGCGAAATGAACTAATTTTATACTAGATCCCACTTCTCCAAAGTCCAAACAACAGCACACCAAGTAGATGTCCAAACGAAAATTTACATTACTCCACGGGTGGCCTTGCTGTGACTCAACTATCATTGTAGTTAGTTTGTTCATAAATTATGTTTCTATAAGGACGCCTAGCCCCTCAGCAGTTAGTGAAGAATTTGGCCATTTCTTGATTGTTGCATTGCTACATGAAACATACTAATATGGTACTCTATATCGGTGGCGTTTATGTCTCTCAACATGCTCTTCCCATTCTTTAACGTTATAGTATGCTTTATGATCAGATATTTTTCCTGTGCAGTCCCCGGAATAATTGATTGAGATGGCCTACAAGTATTATGATGATACTACCCTGCCAGAATTGGTAATCAGACGATCTTTGGACACAGGTAAACACAAAGAAAAATACTTCCTGATGATGAATTTTTCCACTTAGTCTTCAGTTTTTTTTTCAATGATCTGCCTTTCTCATAGCAACAAGGAAATCTGATGACCCATATTTTGCACAGGATGCTGCTGCCTGGCTAGAATACTTCAAGTCCAAGGCACTAGAGCAGCAGGAAGCAGCACACAATCGTACTCCAAAGCCTTTCAGGTAGTCGAGGCCGTTCAGGTCGCGAGCTAAGAAAAGATGGTCTTCTCAGCCTCTCAGGTAGTTACAGGAAATTTTATTCTTACACATATGAGCCTTTCTTATGGACAATAAAAGCATGCTAAACGAAACCAACATGATGCTGTTTTTTGTAGTGTTTTCTGCATGGTTTCGTATCACTAGTTTCATGTTGCCTTCACATTTGAGTATATTACTTGTTTTTGTTTTTATCCTTGATTAGTATCAATTGTTGTATTGTACTTAAAATTGTCTTGGTTCCTCTTTTACAGAATCTCAAGTGTGAAGTGTGAAGCCGTGAAGTGTGAACCCGAGTGTGAAGTTGTGAAGTCTTACTCAGTTTAGAGTACATATTGTAGCACATCTGTGTTGTAAAGATTGTAATAGATTTATTTAGTCGTATATTTAATAAATTTTATGTGTTCTTAGTTCTATTTGAAATTCATTCTTGGATTGAAAGTGGTCAAAAAGACAATATATTAGTATTAAATTTAGGTTGATTCTAAGTTGTGTTGTTACCTGTATTGGATCAGATATATGTGTGCCTTCATAATGCTACAGATCAAAATGTAAAAATCTCGAGGCCTAAAATTTGACAAAATTTTGAGATCAACATGACATGTTGGACCAGTACAAAAATAAAATGGCCAAAAAAGAAAATCAATAGAAAGTAAAAGGCCACAAATCAAAATTCGAAAAAAATAAAATTATAAGTGGCTATAAATAGGCTAAGGCCCAAAAAAAGCCCAATAAGAAAAAGCCCCAAAAAATAAAATCAGCCCATGTGACCAATTGAAATGGGCTGGGCTGATTTCAACCATGACGTTTTGATTTCGTCGTAATTTTTCCACATAGGACTGCCACGTAGGACTGCACCCTGCTGACCCAACGAAAAAATAGCGTCGTGTATTAGCATATTCCTTGTAGTGATGGGGGCTTGTGGGCACCCTGCTGGCCCACTTGCCCCCCTCTTTTTCTACATGGAGGGTTTCATCCAGGAAAAAAATCAAGAAGGAGCTTTTTCCTGGTTTCACCACCGCCACGAGGAGGAACTTGAGCAGAACCAATCTAGAGCTCCGGCAGGACGATCCTGCCGGGGAAACTTCCCTCCCGGAGGGGGAAATCGTCGCCATCGTCATCACCAACACTCCTCTCATTGGAGGGGACTCGTCACTATCAACATCTTCATCAGCACCATCTCATCTCCAAACCCTAGTTCATCACTTGTAACCAATCTCCGTCTCGCGACTCCGATTGGTACTTGTAAGGTTGCTAGTAGTGTTGATTACTCTTTGTAGTTGATGCTAATTGGATTACTTGGTGGAAGAGTTTATGTTCAGATCCTTGATGCTACTCATTACCTCTCTGGTCACGAATATGATTATGCTTTGTGAGTAGTTACTTTTATTCCTGAGGACATGGGATAAGTCATGCTAATAGTAGTCATGTGAATTTGGTATTCGTTCGGTAATTTGATATGTTGTATGTTGTTTTTCCTCTAGTGGTGTTATGTGAACGTCGACTACATAACAGTTGACCATTATTTGGGCCTAGAGGAAGGCATTAGGAAGTAGTAAGTAGATGATGGGTTGCTAGAGTGACAGAAGCTTAAACCCTAGTTTGTGTGTTACTTCGTAAGGGGCTGATTTGTTTCCACTAGTTTAATGCTATGGTTAGACTTTGTCTTAATTCTTCTTTCGTAGTTGCGGATGCTTGCAAAAGGGGTTAATCATAATTGGGATGCTTGTCCAAGTAAGGGAACTACCCAAGCGCCGGTCCACCCACATATCAAACTATCAAAGTAACGAATGCGAATCATATGAACATGATGAAAACTAGCATGACAGAAATTCCCGTGTGTCCTCGGGGGCGTTATTCCTACTATAAGGCTTTGTCCAGGCTTATCCCTTGCTACAAAAGGGATTGGGCCACTTTACTGCACCGTTGCTACTTTTGTTACTTGTTGCTTGCTATGAATCATCTCACTACACAATCACTTGTTACCGACAATTTTAGTGCCTGCAGATTTTACCTTGCTGAAAACCACTTGTAAGATCCTTCTGCTCCTCGTTGGGTTCGACACTCTTACTTATCGAAAGAACTATGATTGATCCCCTATACTTGTGGGTCGTCAACGAACCTATTGCAAAATTTCCATGTTCATCATGCTAGGGGATGTGATAGATGAACGGATAGCGTATTCAGATTCGTGGGATTTTTCTGAGCAACTTTCATATATAAATCTTTTTCATGTGAGCTACGGTTTATTTGATATGATTTTCTTCAAGATTTTAGCCTTTTATGGAATTATTTTAAATAATATAAATAAGTTAATACGCCACCATTGCATCAGCATGACATTAGGAGTCGGCTGGCCACCTGACCAGTCAAACTGACAGTGCTTAGTTTTAGACTAAAGAACTAATTAGGGAGGTCGGCCCTAGGTGTGAGTGGCTATATTAGTTAACACATTAATTTAAAAATATTAATTAACTTAATTAACGAAAGGGGCCCACATGTCAGCGGCCCACGCTGCTCAGTCACGAGGTTGACCTAGTCAACCCTCACTGGTGGACCCGTAGGGCCTGCGGTTAATGGCACTGGGCGAGGCCGAGAGGTGCCAGGTCAGCGGGCGATGCCGGAGACGCGCTCCGACGAGCTCGAGCGCAGCGGCGAGCTCCGGTGATCTCGGAAAACGCTTGTGGTGCACCAAATCGGGGGCCGTTTGTTCCTACACGCTCCTGGAGACGAGCCGCGTCGAATGGTGGGAGCAGCTGGACTGGAGGTGGTCGGAGTCGAGCAGTACATCGACATTGGCGGCGGCGGCGTTCAGGTCAGATCGGGCGCGCGCATATAGAGAGCAAATCGAGCGGGGCTAGCGCGGGATGGGTTTAGGGGAGCACCACGAGCTCCTGGAGCATGCTGGAGTAGCTCGAGCGGCTCTGTGGTGAGCTCCACGTCGGCCATGGCGGCAGCCGGAACTCGGCTACTGTAGGAGCTCGCTACGCTGGACTACGGGAGCAAAAGAGAGGAAGAGGAAGATGCGGGGGAGGTCACTGATCCCTGTAGTCGTGCAAAGTGGGCTTGAGGGGGGCTCGGTGGGAAGAATCGACAACAGTGAGCGGCGACAGGTCAAGGAGGAAGAAGACGCGGTGAAGGCGATGCAGGGGCTCCGGGGCTCGATCCAGCGGTCGAGGAGGTAGAGGTGGACACGGCGGAGCTTCTTGGTATGATGGCAAGGCGCGAGAGGCACGATGGCCACATGTAGCCGACAGCCACAGCGGTGGTTGCGCTCGGGTGAGGGAGCAAGGGGCCGGAAAGAGAGCGTGGGAAGGGGAAAGTGGTGGGGTTAGGGTTCAAGGCCGCGGCGCAGATGGTCTTATGGGAGGGGCGGCTGCTGGATGGCCGGTGTGGCCGATGGTCGTCGTGGCAGCCATCCCCTCCTCCGGACACTATAGAGAGAGGAGGGAGATGACGCAGGGGTGGGCTGGGCCGTACTGTGTACTCAGTTCAGTGCCCGGGGGCATGGTTTTTTTCTTTTTCTATTTCAGTTTTAATTATTCTTGTCAATAAGCTTTGGTAAAAATATGGCACTGTGTCCATCAATTACATTATATTTTTAGACAGTGTCACAAAAAGCTTGAGTTTTATTTAAGGTGATTTGGAAATCTATATAATTTAGAAAGCATTTCAAATATGGTTTTGGCCTCGGTTTTAATTTTTATGAGGCACTTCAAGATTATTTGCAATCCAACCAAGATTTTTTTCTTTTACAATTTGAAGAAATAATTTATTTGACTTTATTTTTAATTTGAATTTAGTCTCGGTTTTTAGCTAGTGGCTATTTGGCTTAGTTAATCTTGATGACTTGGCACCATTATCGTGCGATTACTATAGCCTAACTATATTGATTACTGTAGCTTAATCCGGGGATGACACAACTCTCCACTATTAAAAGAAATTCTCGTCCCGAGAATTAAGAGGCAGAGGTAAGGGGGAAACGCTTGGTTACGAAAATCTAACAAGTCTTCTCGGTCTTGTTTGCTCTACCCAAAGAAATTTATCCCTTTCATTGAAGTCTTCGATTCTCTGACCTAAGTCATCCTGATGAATTCGTCATCCTTCCGTCGGATCTTCATCATCCTACGACGCGGTAATAGGGAAAACTTAGGGAGAACACAACTATACAAAGTTGGGTATCTAACGACAAACTCAGGGAAGAAGACATGAATTATCCCTCAAGTTGCAATTCAGGACATTCATTGGGAATACAACATCTTGGTTTAGAGGTTTCAAACGATTAGGAAATCGTTTGATGCCTAAGCAGACATCAGAGGGGGGGTCTGAGCAATGAATATAAATATTGCTCCTAATACAGAATAGATCGTCCCATTGAACGGTGGCTCGGCAATTTCATACGAAGCCAGGTGTAAAGGATACTGTGGAGTCAAGGATGTCCACGAGAGTCAGGTTTTGATCATGTGTAACTTTGGTTTATGGGTCCACCATGTGGGCCAAGAGTGTGGAACTTTGGGTTATGGGTCCACCATACAGGCCAAGAGTAGGCAGAGCAGCAACATCTTATACTGTCTTGGTAGCAAGACAGGTCAAAGGATAGTCTGTCAGTTATGTTGTCAACAACGTCGGTACCAAGGGCGGGGGTGAATAGAACCATTTTCCTGCTCGTGGGAATGAGGCGGACCAATAGGCAAAGTTCTCGTCCACTGGTGGTTACTGGAATGTTATCCACAATAGTAACAGGTCTTACTCATAGAGTTGTATACCGAGGTTGTTACCTAAGCAGGAAATTAACACTGCCTAGATAAGTTCAGATTCCCGAAAGGTTAAATTTACAAATGGGAAGGAAAAGGTGGCTGTCACGTCAAACAGACCAATGGAAAGTAAAATGTGTTCACATCCACAAGTATTAGAGTACACCCTTCCCGAGGAAAAATAGAGTATGGTATACATGATAGGTCATCAAGTACCTAACCATCTTGATAGAAGGGGAAGGAGAATCATGATGTTTACCCATACCATACGGTTTGGATAATAGATCAAGAACAATTTAGCATTGCGCTTCCAATGTTCCTGTTGAAATTTGAAGTACCACATTCGTGCTTCAAGGTAGCATCGACATGGTCATCAGATAAAGGCTGGACTTTGGGTACACCAAGGGATTCATAAAAAACATCTTATAAAACAAGTGATATAGTTTCCGCGTGGAAGATGGCGAACATTACATATGGAAGAATTCATAACAATAGGTCCTTCGGCCCGGTGTGCCACACAAGACATCAGCATACCATGTTACATAAGGACCAAGTTATAATTATTGGGAAATGTTCCACCCATCATATCTGCCCGAGATTCAGATCTGATTGGTGTTAGGTCACCTTAGACTCAAGATGTTCGAGAACAAAACATGATGACGCAAGACCCTTAGCATATGAAATACACAAGCAAGTATTGGATCATGAGTTGGATTGTAAGATACATGTACACAATGTCAAGACATTCGTGTTCACGTGGAATTCTTATAACACAATGCAACCGAGTTCTGATTTCAGAACTACCATCAAGGATATTAAGGCCCTTGTGCAAGCCTCGACTAGCTCTTATAATGGAACTTAATTTCTTATATCAAATCAGTCAGTGGCTTGGGGTGTTAAGAGAAGTTATATGAAGTGAAGATAGCAAATCTTCAAAACATATAACACCTCACACATGTGTGAATGATTTGGGATAAACCCTGAGGCAGCAAAACAAAACTTTCCCATATTCACGACGACAGGAATGCACGGGAACTTTGGGAAAATACTACTTGTATCAAACGTATTCTTCATGAGCTGGGCATGTAGATAATGCTTTCAAGAGCTTCATCGTGGAAACATGGAGAAGTTGAGGGTGTGACCGATGGACTCAGCAACAATCCCTCAAGATTTCGATGGGGATGAATTTCCAAAATTACAAGATCAAATAGATAACATTTGTCAAATAAAATGGTACGATGGTGTATGCTCGAGGGAACATCAACAATTAAACATTGGTCGAAGGGTGCACTCGAAAATACGGAATGAGTAGCACGACCATTGCTAGAATGGTGGGTCAACAACCAACACACCAAGAATGAAATTATCAGTCATTAACTTCAAAGCTATTCCGGTTGCTAGAAGTATTGGAACCTCACACCAAAGTTGCTAGAAGTATTGGAACCTGACACGAGAGTTTACTATTCGGTATTCCGGTTAGGAACAACATGGGAACCAAGAAATGAATGGTGATGGCGAGAAGTATTACTATATAATGAATTCTTAAGACGTGTGCAACAATTATCACAACATTCTTTACATAAAGGATAGTAATACTCCAAGGTAGAAGATAACATAAGATGAATAACAAGGAATTCAATGGACAACACAAAACATGAACACGTTTGTGATGGGGGGAAAGCAATAAGGTTGTTGATGATTTCACAAATCATCGAGGTGCAAGGATGGTATTTCTCATCGTGAATTCGATTGATACCCTGCAAGAGCTAAGAATGCTAATGACGATCACGACACATTTAACGAGAAGTTTCATGAAGGTGTAATCGTTCAGCGACGACATCAAGCAAAGGAATGGTGAAGCCGAAGGTTGTCAGAGCCAGAGATAAGATTGCTAGCTCAGAATCGAAATTGCCTTTCAAGACAACAAACATGATGTTGAAAGCTCGATGTAAGCTTAACACATAGTTGGAAATGTGTTCGAGGGATGGAAGACATAGATAGCATGATCAAGGTTTTAGCATGACAATGATGATGTAGCTTAACAGCTTGGAATGACAAGATCGAGTAAAAACTCGTAAACAAGGAAGATTACTAAAAGTTGATGAATCTTAATGTGTACTCGATTCAGTTATCGATGTACTTGAGTGTCCAACGATTCAAAACACGAGGAAACTGGAATCAATGAAATACCGTAGCTGATGAGTAACACACAAGAAGTTATGTAGCTCCGCGCTATTCTCGGGATACGAGGGATAACACTAGGAGGTAGATCAACATCAAAGCTTGGACAGATGTATTGATCTGAAGAAGACAAACACTTTATCTTGTCTGAGAATGAAACCAAAGTAGAACTACATGGTCGGAAACACAGTTGTCAAGTACCAAATCACAGGTAAGAGATTAAAACATAGAATGAATGATTATCGATACGAGAAGCTGTTATGATAGGATTAACGTCGTTTCTATGGGCATGAACACAAAGTTCAAGGTTGACTCCCACTTCATCAATGCATTACCTGCCATTTACTCCTCGCCTTTGATGAAGTTGTAGCTTGGAAAGATTATCGGGCAAAACATGAGAAGAGTAAGACTCGTGAAAACTCTTCCGATCATATTGATTTAGGAAGGCATAGGTTCAACCCATCGAGGCATCTTAGGAACATATACCACAAGCTATAAGAGTAATTAACACATCCTTGAAAGCATGGTTGACAAAAGCATAGGATACAACTTATCAGAGGGAGAAGACACAATTTACCAATGGCATCATGTATTAGGGCAGGAAATATGAAAAGAATTTTCTAATGTACAGGATGTCGTCGAATAATAACCCAACAATGTGTCTAACGATTCACAAAGGACCTGATGTGAGTATCGGTACTCTATCAGAGGAAGATAGAATGCAAGACATCGGATTATAGAACATCTGGAAATATTGATACTTAATTACCAATGGAATTATGATTTCCAAGTTGCTGTATCAGAATCAGATGCTTCGATAAAATACGAGTAAGTAGAATGGACTTAGATGGGAAATCAATCAAAGTTGATTTGTCGAGAACCAAATCCTGTTCGGAAAGACGTCTGAGCCAGAAAGCTAATTTAAAAGCATCAAAAAATAATTGTGTGCATTCACATAAAGGTTGAATTAATAAGATCAAGGGAAAATCACAAAGGATTTTAATGAATGTTGATGGACATATGGATTTACCCATAATGCAAGCAGGTGAGAAAGGTCATGAACAATAGGCCACTGAGGATTTCGGAAGATCGAATAGTAATTCGAGGGACTTGCGAAACCCATGACAACTAAGGAAATAATACCCGATAAGATAATTCAATGTACCTTGTAATAACAAGAGCAACTCGAAAGAAAGTATGAACGACATTTGTATGTGGTCATCCATAGGGGTTGACGAAGGGAAGGAAATCGCAAAAGCGATGAGCACAAGTTCTCGAGAGAACATCAGAGAGTATCTTCGCATTCTTCTGATGAATCTAGAGGCTCTCCAAAAGGAAATTAGTTACAAGAACATAGAGTTAGAGTTAGCGAAATCTTTAACCCGAAGGAGAAGAGAGAGTAGAACCCAACGTATAGAAAAGGAGTAAAAGATAATAATACCATCTGATTGAGATGTGGGCCCGTAAGCCACAACATCAAAGTTAGTAAGTTTTTCAAGTACTAGACTCAACTTCGGCCAAGGACTTGGAAAGGGGGCTACCTACAGGCAGTTGGCTGTGATACCAACTTGCGACGCCCTTGATTTGATCGTACGCTAATCATACACACAAATGTGTACGACCGAGCTCAAGGACTCACGGGAAGATATCACAACGCAACTCTAGACACAAATAAAAACATACCAGCTTCATATTATAAGCCAGGGGCCTTGAGGGCTAGAATAAAGAAGCTCGATAAAAACACGAGTTAGCGCAAGCAACAAATATCTGAGTACAAACATTAAACATGAGGTGCCTTAAAGAAGGCTAGCACAAAGATACAACGATTGAACGAGGCGAGGCCTCCTGCCTGGGAACCTCCTAAACTACTCCTAGTCTCCAACGGCCTCCACGTAGTAGTAGGAATCGTCGGGGTTGCAGTCGTCGTCGACGGGATACGCCATCTCCTAGGCTCCATCATCTGGTCGCAACAACGGATCAAGGGGAAACGGGGGAGCAAAGTAACGGTGAGTACTCATCCAAAGTACTCGCAAGAGTGACATCAGAACTATGCTAAGTATGCATCAGTATCAAAGGAAGGGGTCATATGTGGACTGACTACAGCAATGCGAGAATAGAGAGAGAAGGCCTAGTCCTATTGAAGACTAGCATCTTCAGGGGTCTTGTACCAATAGACGAGAGTAGAACAGGTATCACAATTAATAGACATATTGTTGCAGCAATATTAATATGAGGTCACGCCCAGAGATTCTCCCTCGACTCATTGCGAGGAAGCAAACCCAGAGCAAACATTCCAGTTAAGTAACAGTTGTAGTTGTATATGATCGGGGCACAACTCCAAGTCATCATGTAACCATGGACACGGCTATTTGAATAATTAATTCTCATTCCTGCAGGGGTGCTCTAAGTTTCCCGTCACGCTCGATAAATGCTCGATAAACCCGGGGTACAAAACGTCGCAACCCCACCTAGACTCAATAGAGAGGCCAGCCCACCGGTCTAAATCCTAAGCGCGTAGGGGTCATGGGCCCATTGCCCATTGCGATCCTGCATGTTGTGTGGGCGGCCGATGTTAGTCCTGGCACCTCTTATCCAAGAACGGTGATAATCCAGACCACTCGGGCGTGTGCCAGTCCATTGCTAACATCTGAAGATGTTCGGCTGATACTACGATGTCGAGTACCCATAACTTCTCCCGCGTCGCCGGTTAGTGCGAAAAAGTCTCCGACCAACCTAGATCAAATACCCAAATCAATTAACATTTTAATTAATTCATCGACACATCCACACGGGAATCCACCCGCCTAACATTTATTCATCAATTTTTCCAGTAACATGGTCAAGTAAATGTGTGGTTGTAACATCAGGGGATCCGAGGTATCACCCTCGTTGGATTCCGAACGATGTAACTGTCCAGGTCGACTTAGAGGAATCACCCTCGATGGTCTCACACTTGAGGGGTTGCACGACAGTTTCCAAGATATGATATGATCCGGTTATTTATTAGAATTGGAAATAGCTAGACAAATAAGTAGGCTTTAAAACGACGAATAAAGTAGGCCCTCTAAATCGAAGTACTCCATCTTAAGGAAAGACATGCAACATTGGTGATCAACGTAAGGAATTTCCGCTATTCCGTTCCCATTGCTAATGGGCTTTGAACACCTCTAGGGCGCGGTTACTCTCGGATGGTTCACGACAATTCCAGGTAGTTTCTACTAATAGCTCATTTTCCTGTATCGATCATCGTCGGGAGTGGTGAAGGAGGAATAACCCTCGATAAACATGACCGACTAGCTGGACTACAAAGATAGCATCATGTGTACTTCGCGAGGTGTCACCCTCGGTACTCGATAGTAGCTCTGCGGCGTCGTACAACTAAGGGGGTGTGAGTGCTATGTCGGCTCTTGGCTCGTCGATCAGGGATCGATACTTGACGATAAAGCGGGGGCAACTGGACTAAGGGTCAGATGGGATGACTGAGCCACCTATACTAACCAGTTTAAAGTGCGGTATGATGATGAGTTGATGGATATACTTCTCGCTCTCGTTGGTTACCCCAAGTGGAAGGTGGAGATGTAGTTAGCACCAAGTTTCACTTACAGTGAGACTGTAACGTTTATCGAACCAGGAGGACTCCGAGGATCAACAAGTAGGTGTCCGCTGCTCTGGTGCTAGCAGAAGACGTGGACCTGCACACACAACAAATAACTTTGCTCCCAATGAGTACAGAAGGTTGTTAATCTCTCCGGTCTTGTAGTTTGCAAAGGATCAAAACACAAGCGACAATAGTGATAGTTATTGCAACGGAAAGGTAAATGAAATCAGTAAATGATGGAGGTGTAAGCAATGGTGGTGATATGGACCTGAGTCACATGATGTTCACTAGTGTTGTCTGTCTCCCAAAAGAGGATAAACAACTATACTTGGGTAAACAAATTACTGTTGGGCAATTGACAGAATTATAAACAACTATATGCTAGTTGAAAGTTAGAGACTCGATAGTAATGGGCAGTATGCCAAGACAAGTAGACCGTTTATTCATCAGCATCTACTTTCTAACCATCCACCTTGAGATATCTATCCAGAACATCTCGCTGGTATTAAGTTGCGAGCCCCACCCAAAGAGTAAACTAAAGCAACGGAAAACTACATTAATGAACTATGCGTAAGGTAAACAATCCTTGCAACCGTAGTCACAAGCACCGTTGTTTTCTCCCTGGTGGCAACAGCACATCCCCTAGTCTCATGTTTCTGTCACTCAAGCTAGACATCAGGGGGCATGAACTCACAGTCATGCATAACGCTCCCTCTTGGAGTTACAATCTACTACTCGGCCAAAGTAATAAAGAGCAACGGAAAACATGCAGGAATCACTAAAGAACATAATATAAAAGGATAATCAAATATATAACTCAACACAATCTGAACATAATCTCATAATCCATCGGATCCCAGTAAACCGAGCATAGCAATAGCAGGAAAATTACATAGATGCCTTGATCATGTAGGGCAGCTCACAAGGGCTAATTAGTGAAGCACAAGATTGGAGATAAGACATCACATAGCTACCGGTCATGGACTCATGGCCCAAGGAGGACTACTCACGGCACGTCCGGCAAGCGTCCATGGCGGTGGAGAAGTTGCCGGAGGTCAATCCCCCCTCCGGCAGGGTGTCGAGAAGGGTCTCCTGACGCTCCCGATCTCGGAAGCGCTGCGGCAACGGAACGATGGAGAAATTCACGATTCTGGATATGATGGAAGGGTTTCCGATCGGAGGGGTAAATATAGGCCAAAGGAGGGCGTCAGAGGAGGTGGGGCCCACCCAGGCGACCTGTGGGCGCGGCCAGGGGCCAGGCCACGCCGGGTGGCCGCCTGGGCAGCCCCTGGCTCCCCTCTAGCCCATATTTGGTGATCTGTAAGCTTCTGTCACGCTAATTTTTATATATTTTTTTCCGGTTTTTGGGGCTCTGGAAATTTGGGTAAAAGCCCGTGCAAAAAAGACATCAGCAGACAGAAACTAGCACTGGGTGCACTGAGTTAGTAGGTTAGTCCAAATATGTGTAAAAAGATATAAAAGTGTAGCAAAACATATAACAATGTCACCCAAAAGATCATGGAACAAGCAGAAATTATAGATATGGTTGGGACGTATCAACATCCCCAAGCTTAATTCCTGCTCGTCCTCGAGTAGGTAAATGATAACACAAATAATTTCTGTGGTGACATGCTAACACACATATAATAACTTCAAAGTAAAGCAAGTAAGATATGCAATTTAAGTCAAGACAATAACAAGCAAGAGTATATATCTTGTAATGAAATTAGCAAAGTAAGAACATAAAGGTGCAAGAGCTCTCGCTGTTCGTGACTCGAATGCCTCCAAATGGTGTTTGTGTGCAAGAAATGGTACATGGGTTTAGAGCATAAAATATTTTTTAGTTGAGAGCTCAATCTACTAAACTTCACACTTAATGTCCTTCGAAATCTTATTCTGACCTATTCCCAGACCACTAGTCAGACATAAGTCAAAATGATCCTCTCCCTTTCGATTTTGAGCACTCATGCAATGGATGAGCGCAAGCAAGATATGTTGGCACTTAGGATGGCAAAGAGAATAATGATGGGGAAGGAAGACAAAAAAGGTGTGGAAGTCTCACATCAATGAGGATAACCATAGGCGAGGGAAAGCCAGATGATAGATATGATGTGAGGAGTAGGGATTGCCATGCAACGAATGCACATATGAGCTAAGGTAAGCTCTCCAATGGAACTAGTGGGGGTGCATCCAACTTGCTTGCTCATGAATACCTAGAGCTCATTTGAGGAGGCTCGTCATTGGAATATAATGTAAGGGTCCCCACATAGTTATGCATGAATGTTAATCTCTATGGAGTACGAGTGTGGATCTTTCAAAAGGAATAGTAGTTTTGCCCCCTTCTCTCTTTTTGTTTCTTTTTTGTGTGGCCTCTGTGGCTCTTTCTTGTTATCTCTCATTTCTCCTCTTTGGGATCTTTTCATTTGTCCTCTTTGGGATCTTTTCATTTGTGCTCTTCGGGATATTTTCCTAACCAAAGGGCAACACTATATGTTTTACAAGAATAAAAGGAAGATCATCACACTTTATAAGAAGTACTCACATAAAGACAAATGAAAACTATCATGATGTATGCAAATGTATGCCTCTGCCAGTGCAGCAGGATATGCAATGATACTAGCGCGTCATGTAGCAATAATAAGGGAAAGGCCCAACTAGCATGCAACTCCTCGATCAAGCAAAAGCATGTATGACATGAAGATCAAGTCATGAGATGGTGGATGTTGCATGGCAATGTATCTCGGAAAGGCTATGGAAATACCTTAATAGGTAGGTATGGTGGGTATTCTGAGGAAATATATAATGAGGCTTATGATGACACAGCGTATCATGCCAAGGGTTTGGATGCACCGGCGAAGTTTGCACCAACTCTCAAGGTGAGAAAGGGCAATGTACGGTACCGAAGAGGCTAGGAAAATATGGATGGTGGAAGTGCCAACAATCGAATACTCGCATTAGTCTGATGAACTCATACACTTATTATCGGTAACTCTCTATCTAGTTAGGAAATTCACAAAGAGACAAGTACCCCAAGGAGGGGTGTTTGGGGAATTGGTTATCCGTGTGCATCCTCAACCCGTGGTAACGTGAGGGTACTCTATATATTCCAACCCCGCCAGAGGTTAGCGATCAATTTAGTAGCTAGAGTTCTCAACTAATTTTTAGTTTTTGAAAAACACACGGATTTCCCAAAATACGACACCTATCACATATAGGCTCAAGCTCTTGGCACCAATAGTCCAAACATTACTCAAATCAATACCTCAAAACTATTGCAAGTTACTACTATACTTAGATAGCAACCTCAGTTACCTACTCATGCAAGACACACAACTCAGTGCAACAAGCCAACTCTCTAAACAAGATAAGCATGACAACTCAAGAGAGTTCCAAAATCAATCTAATTAAAAGCTCTTGAAAAGATATATCATGAAAACTTAAGAGCTAAGCATGATAGCAACTATGTAAAGATAGACAACACACAAAAAAGATAACCATGAAAACCTATGTTGTGTTCTAGAGACGAATGGAGCGTGTTTCTCTCCCAAACAAGGAAGGCTAGGTTCTGACTTGTTATGAAAAGCAATAAAAATTAAAACAAACTAAAAAGTAAAGAGCGGGACGCTCCAAGCATAGCACATAACATATGAAGTGATAAAAATATAGCATGGAGATGGACGAACTTATGATTGTTGGTAGAGAAGGGGATGCAGGGGTCATCCCCAAGCTTAGACGCTTGAGTCTCCTTGAGTATTTCTTGGGGGTGCATGGGGGCATCCCCAAGCTAGGGCGCTCGACACTCCTAGATCTTCTTTCATCATCTTCCATCGCATAGTTGAAAACTCACTTCATGCGAAACTCATCATAAGCTGATTAGAGTGGTTAGTACCCAAGATAAAATAATTCATTATCTACTAGAAATAAAGATTTTCATGAAAATCTATTGTTCTCATGATTTACAAAAGGTTTTTGCAAAGGAAAATAAAACTTAAGATTTGCAAAATGGTGGATACGCAAAACGTGGCAGAATCTATGAAAAACAGAACAACATGTAGTAAAAAAATCGGGGAACTTGTGCAACACAAATTAAAAAACTCAGAACAAATTCCGGAAGGACAATTATATAGAGCATACTGTCAAAAAAATTCAGATCCAAAAAATGATCTGGTGATTTTTGGCGAATTTTTCTGTCAACTAGACAGAATCTGTTTCTGGACAGCATGTCACAATTTTTGAACTTTATTGCAATCGGAGGCTAAAACTTAGCACAAAGCTTAAAAATAAAGATAGAATGATGTTGCTACAGTAGTAACAAGCATAAAGACCACTAAAACTAAAAGTAAAAAAAAATTGGGTTGCCTCCCAACAAGCGCTTTATTTTATGCCTTTGAGCTAGGCATGATGCAAAAAGATCAAGTATTATCAACTCAGTAAGAATTACTTGCCCGAATAACTGACTCATAAGGTAACTTAATCTTCTTTCTAGGTAAGTGTTCCATTCCATTTTTAAGGGGAAATTGGAATATAATGGTCCCTTCTTTCATGTCAATGATAGCACCAACGTTGCGGAGAAAAGGACGTCCCAAAATAATTGGACATGAGGGATCACACTCAGTGTCCATAATAATAAAATCAACGGGCACATAATTATCATTGACAACAATAAGAACATCATCAATTCTCCCTAAAGGTTTCTTTATGGAAGAATGAACAAGACGAACACCAAAAGAACATTGATCAAAAGGTTTGAAATCAAGCATATCATACATTCTTTTGGGCAAAGTAGAGGCACTAGCTCCAACATCACATAAGGCAAAGCAAGAGATATTATTCAATTTAATCTTGACCATAGGATCCCAACCATCTTCTAGTTTTCTAGGAATAGAAGTATATAGCTTGAGCTTCTCCTCCCTAGCTTCGATAATAGCATTGGTAATATGCTCGGTGAAGGCAATATTGAGTGTACTAGTGTGGGGGTCCTTAGCCATTCTTTGCAAAAAGGTGATAACTTCCGAAAGACTACAATTGTCAAAATCAAGGTTACCACCATTAATTGAAGTGGTGGTAATGTCATCTAAGCTCATTATTTTGGTAGTCTCTAAATTCAAAGAACCTTCTTGGCCTATAGTTGAGGTATTAGCATCACCATTAATAGGTCCATTGGGACTAGGGGTGTGATTGGTGCTAAAAGTTTTGAGATCCTCAACAACTTGTATAGTAGCAATGGTAGTATGTGAAGGAACACTCTTAATCCTATCTTCCTCTTCTTTTTATCTAGCCCATCTATCTTTAATTTTGGCTAGCATTCTTATGTTCTCATTAATTTGGACTTGGATATCATTCATGGGTGTGGTGTTACTTTCCTCAAGGGGGGAAGTTCTAATTTTAAGAATCTCTACATCATGAGCTATGTTGTCTACCTTCAAAGAGAGACTATCTAATTTTTCTAATTTCTCTTCTACACTCTTATTGAAGGCTTTCTGAGACGTGATAAAGTCTTTAAGCATGCTCTCTAATTCAGAAGTGGAGTTTTTGGTAATAGGATAAGTGTTGTTCCCATAGTTGTTGGATGGGGATGGTCTAGGATTGCTACCAAAATTACTCCTATAAGCATTATTATTAAAGTTATTCCTACAAATAAAATTAACATCAACTTTCTCTCTTTCTTGAGCAACCAAAGAATTTAAAGGAACATCATGAGGATCAATAGGAGCTTGCTTAGTAAGTAAAGTCATGATCATGTCAACCTTATCATTAAGGGAGGAGATCTCCTCAACATAGTTTACCTTCCTACCTGTTGGAGCTCTCTCGGTGTGTCATTGACAATAATTTGTCATCATCTCATCCGATAGTTTCGTGGCAGCACCAAGTGTAGTTGACATAAAGGTTCCTCCCGCGGCCGAGTCTAACAGATTCCGCGAGGTAAAGTTCAATCCTGCATAGAAAGTTTAGATAACCATCCAAGTAGTCAAACCATGTGTAGGGCAATTCTTAACAAGAGATTTCATACGTTCCCAAGCTAGAGCAACGTCTTCATTATCCAGTTGCTCAAAATTCATAATGTTACTTCTTAACTGGATAATCTTAGCAGGCGGGTAATACTTCCCAATAAAAGTATCTTTGCACTTATCCCAAGAATCTATGATATTCCTAGGCAAAGATTGAAGCCACACTTTAGCTCCTCCTCTCAAGGAGAAAGGAAAAAGCTTAAGTTTAACAATATCACCATCTACTTCTTTATATTATTGCATATCACAAAGCTCAACAAAATTATTCAAGTGCAAAGCAGGATCATTTCCAGCACCGGAGAACTAATCTTTCATAACCAGGTTCAGTAAAGCAGGTTTAATCTCATAGGAGGTAGCCTCAGTGGCGGGAGCAGCAATAGGAGTGCAGATAAAGTCATTGGTGTTGTGACTAGTTAAGTCACACAACTTGGTGTTTTCAGTGGAACCCATAGCAGCAGCAACAAGCAAGAACAAAGCAACTAATTTTTTGTGGTTTTTGGTATAAGACTCTAAGGCAAAAACTAGAAATCAAACTAACTAGACTAAAAACCAAAGGTGAAAGATAGCGTGCAACTCCCCTATCTTGAAGACTGGAGCCCCCTTCAACGGCGCCGGAAACTTGCTTGATGACGAGTTGATAGATATACTTATCGCCCCTCGTCGGTTACCCCAAGTGGAAGGTGGAGATGTAGTCAGTAGCAAGTTTCCCTTACATGGAGACTGTAAGGTTTGTTGAACCAGGAGGACTCCGAGGATCAACAAGTAGGTTTCCGCTGCTCTGGCGCTAGCAAAAGACGTGGACCTGCACACACAACAAATAACTTTAGAGCCAACGAGTACAGAGAGGTTGTCAATCTCTCCGGTCTTGTAGTTTACAAAGGTTCAAAACACAAGCGGGAATAGTGATAGTGATTGCAACGGAAAGGTAAATGAAAGCAGTAGATGATGGAGGTGTAAGAAATGGTGGTGAGATGGACCTGAGTCACATGATGTTCACTAGTGATGTCTCTCTCCCAAAAGACGATAAACAACTATACTTGGGTAAACAAATTACAGTTGGGAAATTGACAATTATAAACGCACCGCAATGCTAATTATGCTACTCTAAAGTTAGAGGCTCAATAGTAATGGGCAGTACGCCAAGACAAGTAGACTGTTTATTCATCAGCATCTACTTACTAATCATTCACCTTGAGATATCTATCCAGAACATCCCACTGGTATTAAGTTGCGAGCCCCACCCAAAGTGTAAACTCAAAGCAACAGAAAACAGCATTAACGAACTATGTGTAAGGTAAACAATCCTTGCAACCGTGGTCACAAGCACCGTTGTTTTCTCCCTGGTGGCAAAAACACATCCCCTAGTCTCATGTTTCTGTCACTCAAGCTAGACATCAAGGGGCATGAACCCACAATCATGCATAATGCTCCCTCTTGGAGTTACAATCTACTACTCGGCCAAAGCAATAAAGAGCAATAGAGAACATGCGTGGATCACTAAAGAACATAATATAAAAGGATAATCAAATATATAACTCATCACAATCTGAACATAATCTCATAATCCATTGGATCCGAGCAAACCGAGCATAGCAATAGCAGGAAAATTACATAGATGCCTTGATCATATAGGAGCTCACAAGGGCTAATCATTGAAGCACAAGATTGGAGAGAATACATCACATAGCTACTAGTCATGGACTCATGGTCCAAGGAGAACTACTCATGGCACGTCAGGGAAGCATCCATGGCGGTGGACAAGCTCCCGGAGGTCAATCCTCCCTCCAGCAGGATGCCGGGAAGAGGTCTCCTGACGCTCCCGATCTCGGAAGCGCTGCGCCGACAGAACGATGGAGAAATTTGCGATTCTGGATATGATGGAAGGGTTTCTGATTGGAGGGGTAATTGTTGGCCAAAGGAGGGCGTCAAAGGAGGTGGGGCCCACCCAGGCGGCATGTGGTCAAAGCCAGGGACCAGGCCGCGCAGGGTGGCCACCTAGGCAGCCCCTGGCTCCCCTCTGGCCCATCTTTGGTGATCTGGAAGCTTCCGTCACACTGATTTTTATATATTTTTCTCCGGATTTTTGGGGCTCTAGAAATTTGGGTAAAAGCCCGTGCAAAAAAGACATCAGCAGATAGAAACTGGCACTGGGTGCACTGAGTTAGTAGGTTAGTCCAAATATGTGTAAAAAGATATAAAAGTGTAGCAAAACATATAACAATGTCACCCAAAAGATCATGGAACAAGCAGAAATTATAGATACATTTGGGATGTATCACGGTACTGAGAGTAGCAATTCATCAAAATCAGGCTATGCATCAGAATAGGATATATCTACAACAGTAGAAAAATTCTAATGCAAGCATGAGAAAGAAAGAATAGGCGATGTAGGAATGATCAAGGGGGCTTTGCTTGCCTTGTTGCTCTGCGGCAAAGGGATGGTCGTCAGGAGGGTAGTCGTACCCGACAACAGCATCAGTCTTGGGATCTACCGATAAGAAGAGGGGGGAGAAACAATAAATAACAATAGTTGTAACACGATGCATAATATGGCAATATGCAGGTCTAGGCATGAGATAACCCAGTAACATCTGTCATGGATGGATCGAGAAAATATCTCATGATATTTCCCAGGTCTGTGGCTACTACCACACAGACGAACCTATTGCAAAATGTCCATGTTCATCATGCTAGGGGCATGTGACACATTGATAGATAGAGTATTCGGATTCGTGGGATTTTTCTCGGCAACTTTCATACATAATTTTTTTTCATCTGAGCTACAGTTTATTTGATATGAGTTTTTTTAAAGATTCCATCCATTTCTGGAATTATTTGAAATAATAGAAATGAGGTAATGCGTCAGCACTGCCTCAACATGACATTAGCGGTCGGCTGGCCAGCTGACCAGTCAAATTTACAGGTGGGACCCACCTGCCAGCCTTAGTGAAACTAACAGTGCTTAGTTTTAGACTAACATAACTTATTAGGGAGGTGGGCCCAGGGTGTCAATGGCTATATTAGTTAATAGATTAATTTAAAAGCTTAATTAACATAATTAATGGAAGGGGCCCACATGTCATCGGCCCAAGCTGCCGAGTCAGCAGGGTTGACCAAGGCAACCCTGACTGGTGGACCCGTAGGGCCCGTGGTCAGTGGCACAGGGTGAGGCACAGAGGTGCCAGGTGAGCGGGCGGCGCCGGAGACGCGCTGCGGCGAGCCCGAGCGCGACGACGAGCTCCGGTGACCTTGGAAAACGCTTGTGGTGCACCAAATCGGGTGTCGTTTGTTCCTACGCACTCCGAGACACGAGCCGCATCGAATGGTGGGAGCAGCTGGACAGAGGTGGTCGGAGTCGAAAGCTACATCGAAGTTGGCGGCGGCGTTGTTCGGGACAGATCGGGCGCGCGCATACACAGAGCAAATCGAGCGGGGCTAGCACGGGATGGGTTCAGGGGAGCACCACGAGCTCGTGGAGCGTGCTGGAGCAGCTCGAGCGGCTCTATGGTGAGCTCCACGTCGGCCATGGCGGCGGCCGGAACTCGCCTACGGTAGGAGCTCGCTATGCTCGCCTACGGGAGCAAAAGAGAGGA
This sequence comes from Hordeum vulgare subsp. vulgare, assembly GCF_904849725.1. Lineage (NCBI taxonomy): Eukaryota > Viridiplantae > Streptophyta > Magnoliopsida > Poales > Poaceae > Hordeum > Hordeum vulgare. The sequence goes on along the minus strand of NC_058522.1, from coordinate 427,787,742 downwards.
AGAGGAAGATGCGGGGGAGCTCACCGAGCCCTGTAGTCGTGCAAAGTGGGCTCGAGGGGGGCTCGGTGGGGCGAACGGACTAGGGCGAGCGGTAGCGGACCGAGGAGGAAGAAGACGAGATAAAGGCGATGTAGGGGCTCCGGGACTCGATCCAGCGGTCTAGGAGGAAGAGGTGTACGCGGCGGAGCTTCTTGGTGCGACGGCAAGGCGCGAGAGGCACGGTGGCCGCGTCTAGCCGACGGCCATGGCGGCAGTTGCACTCGGGTGAGGGAGAAAGGGGCGAGGAAGAGAGCATGGGAGGGGAAACTGGTGGGGGTTAGGGTTCAAGGTCGTGGCGCCGGTGTTCTTATTGGAGGGGGCGGCCATCGGATAGCCGGCAAGTGGCTGATGGTCGCCGTGGCAGCCATCCCCTCCTCCGGCTACTCTAGCGAGAGGAGGGAGATGACGCGGGGGTAGACTGGGCCGCACTGTGGACTCAGTCCAGTGCCGAGGGGTTGCTTTTCTTTTTATTTTTCTTTTATTTTATTTCAGTTATAATTATTCTTGTAACAATAATCTTTGGTATAAATATGTCACTGGGTCCATCAATTACATTATATTTTTAGACAATGTCACAAAAAGCTTGAGGTTTATTTAAGGGGGTTTGGAAATCTATATAATTTAGAAAGCATTTAAAATATGGTTTTGGCCTTGGTTTTAATTGTTATGAGGCACTTAGATACTCACAAAGTTCCAATTTGACAATTACTTCAAGAATATTTGCAATCCAACCAAGATTTTTTTTTATTTTACAATTTTAAGAAATAATTTATTTGACTTTATTTTTAATTTGAATTTAGTCTCGGTTTTTATCCACTCGCAATTTGGTTTAGTTAATCTTGATGACTTGGCACCTTTTGCGCGTGATTACTGTTGCCTAACTACACTGATTACTGTAGCTTAATCCGGGGATGACACAGTTTACAATACTTTATATGGTTTTGATGCACTTTATATGATTTAATTATAACTAACCCGGACTAACGATGTTTTCAGCAGAATTACAATGGTCTTTTTCGTGTGTAGAAAATAAAATATCTCGTAGTCGCCCTAAAATTTTTTAAGATTCTTCTTGGAAAATAAGAAATGCCGGAGTGAAGAACCACTAGAGGGAGCCACCTATGGGCCACGAGCCAACAAGGAGTGCCCATCGCCCTTGGGCACGCCCTGTTACCTCATGGGGCCCACGTGACTCTTGTTGACGTGCTTCTAATGCTAAAAAATCCTATGAATCCACAAACCCCACAAGGTTAACCTATAACTTCTGCTCTGCCACCACAACTCGCTATATCAAAGAAAACCCCATGTGGAGCCTTCCTTGTACCCTACCGAGGGGAAAATCATCACCGGTGCCATCTTCATCAACGCGGTGGTTTCCATGACCATGGTGTGGTTGGCACTGAGTCCACGCTCCACCATGCCTTGGCTCATGAAGATCTCCTGGTCCACCACCTCAAGCCTAGCTTCCACGGTTCCATCTTCTTTGGCCCTTGAACATCTCGGATCTGAAGCACCCCGTCACGCATCTCAATGGTTTGAGGGTGCTTCATCACCTTTGGTAAGTAGGGGTTGATGACCCTCTCAAAGAACTTGTCCTTGGAGGAAGTTGATGAGGCCATGGTAATCTAGATCTGTCAAAAAAATAGCATGAAACAAGAACAAAGGATTTCTCCGTGGTACTAGGGTCAAATACCCGGGAGATATACATAGAATTTTTTTATACAAGGAAATACGTGTTCCACAAGAAAACGGAGCCAGGAAGGTACCCGAGGGGCCCACTAGACATAAGGCCATGGTAGGGGGGCCTTGCGAACCCTGGTGTCTAGTGGACACCTAGGTTGCCTTCCCGTGTGTTTCTCTGTTTCCTAAATTTTCTAAAATTCCAAAACTGCCAGAAAATATTTTTGTGGATTTTTCAGAGCCGTTTACTTACCATATCACATACCTCTTCCTTTTAAGGATTATGGAGTGTTTCGGAAGACTCCCTAATGTGCTCCTCCGGTGTCATGGTTTGAATAATATTTGTTTCAACATTAATGGTGTAATTGAGATGTAGTGCTTTATTCTTTGTCCATTGACTATCTTCGGGTTAGTGCCTTCGGGATTATTGATCTTAATAGCTCTAGACCGATAAACTTCTTCAATGATATATGTTCCTTCCCATTTGGATAGAAGTTTTCCTGCAAAGAATCTAAGACGAGAATTGTATAACAGAACATATTCACAAACTTTGAATTCTCGCTTTTGGATTCTTTTTTCATGCCATCTTTTAAATTTTTCTTTGAATAGTTTTTCATTTTCATATGCGTGCGTTCTCCATTCATCTAATGAGATAGTATCAAATAACCTCTTTTCACCAACAAGTTTGGAATCATAGTTGAGTTCTTTAATTGCCAAATAAGCTTTATGTTCTAACTCAAGAGATAATTGACATGCTTTTCCATAAACCATTTTACAAGGGGGCATACCCATAAGATCAAGTTGGCCAAACTAAACCAAATATTTGAGAAGAAATACGAGGCTATAATAATCAAGAATGGATATAATTTCATAGATCTGATCATAAATTCACAATTCATCTGATCGCAACAAACACACCACAAAAGATAGAGTTACATCAAATAGATTTCCAAAAGATCATTGTATTGAGAAGCAAAACGAGAGAAAAATCCATCTATCTACTGCCAACAAACCCGTAGGTCTGATATGAACTACTCACGCATCATTGGAGGAGCACCAACGACGATGATGAACCCCTGTGTGATCGTGTTCCTCTCTGGAATGGGCTCTAGATTGGATTTCGTGGCTTCTGGAACTTGCAGCAACTGAAACGATTTTTCGTCTTCTCCTCTAGGTCTTTTGGACTATTGTGGTATTTATCGAGCTCACAAGAGGTGGAGGAGGTGCCCGAGGTCCCCACTACCCACCAGGGTGCGCAAGGGGCCAAAGGCGTGCCCTGGTGCCTAGTTGGCCACCTGGCCCTCCCCTGGTTGGCATGCTTAGACCTCAAGTTTCCTTCTGGTCCACAAAAAATCTCCAAAATGTTTCGTGGCATTTGGACTTCATGTGATATTAATTTTCTACGAAGAAAAAACAGAAACTAGCACTGGGCACTATGTCAATAGATTAGTCCCAAAAAATGCTATGAAGTTGCTATAAAATGATCAAAAAACATCCAAAAATGATAATATAATAGCATGGAACAATCAAAAAATATAGATACGTTGGAGATGTATCAGCATCCCAAAGCTTAATACATGCTCGTCCTCGAGTAGGTAAATGATAAAAACATAATTTTTTATGTGGAATGCTGCCTAACATGATTATCATATTCTTTTCTTTTTAGCATGGACATATGGACTTGTAGATGATTCAAAGCAATAATCTATAATTTGACATGAAAACTTCAATACTCAAGCATATCAACAAGCAACCAAGTCTTTCAAAATATCAATGCTGAAGAACGTTATCCCTAGCCCATCATGCCCCATCATTGTTCCATTCATGCAACACACCCAATATTAGCTACATCCAATGCTAAAATATGATAACATTGTTCCTCAGTTGATGCTTTATAAGAGAAAATGGAGACTCAAATTCAAAAATAAAAATAGCATAAAGTAAAAAAAGATAGGCCCTTTGGAGAGGGAAGCACAAATTTGTAAAGGTGCTAGAGATCAAATTGAAAAATTTAGAGATAATTTTTTTGGGTGGTATGCCTTTCCTGTCAACGAAAACGACTAAGAGTTCCCAAAATATTTCATGCTAAACAAATCATAGGAGGTTCCCAAACTGAAAATAAAGTTTATTCCTTTTTCCACCATTAATTTACACCCCACGGCTAACCACATCCACGGGTACCGTCCATACCAACACTTTCCAAGGAATTTATTATTTGACAACATAAAATAAATTTTCTTTGCATTTTGGGACTGGGCATCCCTATTTCCTACATACTCTCGTGCATTGACAAGTGAATAAACGATCATCTTGAGAATAACCTATTTAACATGGAAGATACCGACCACCCCTAGCGGCTCCATGAGCGGTACGGGCACACAAAGCAGAAATTTATTTTGAACATTAGAGTTGGCACTTATAAATTTGCTTAGAACGGCGTTGAAATACAACATGTTGGTAGGTATGGCAGACTCATTTGGCACAACTTTGGGTTTAGGATTTCAATGCACAAGCAGTGTTCCCGCTTAGTACAAGTGAAGCGTACCAAATAGATTGAGAAGCTCCCAACTAAGGAATGAAAACCATCATAAGCATGAGGGTTTAGGATTTCTTCAAAATTTCTACTAACTCTAAAAATAATCTAAGTCAAGCATGAGAGAAAATGTCTTCAAAATAGCAGCACCACCATGCTCAAAAAGATATAACTGAAGCACTAGAGAAATTCCATGCCTCTAAATCATTTAAGTGAAGCATAAAGAGCGATTCTAACAAATCATAACATAATTTGGATCTCTCAAATGGGTGTCTCCAGCAAGGTTTATTATCACCAACTAACGAGCATATCAAGAAAAGACTCAAATAATACAAGACAGTCCAAGCAATAATCATGATATGTGACGAATAAAAATATAGCTCCAAGTAAAATTAACGATGGTTGTTAGAAGAAAGAGGGGATGCCTTCTGGGGCATCCCCAAGCTTAGTTTTATTGGTACTCTTTGGATATTACCTTGGGGTGCCATGGGGCATCCCCAATCTTAGGGTTTTAGCACTCCTTATTCCTTCATCCGTCGTGATCTAACATAAAACATGAAAACTTCAACCACACAAAACTGAACAAAACCTTCGTGAGATCCATTAGTATAAGAAATATAAACTTTACTTTAGGTACTATTGTAAACATATTTCAATTTCGTTATGCATTATACCTACATGATCCTAAAGGCTTTACTTGGCAAAAACACTAATTAAGACATAAAATACACAATCATAACACTAGCATAATTGTGCATACATTCAAGAACAGGAAGTAAAAGTAAAAAGTAAATTTTATTCATTGGGTTTGCCTCCCAACAAGCGCTATCGTTTTATGCCCCTAGCTAGGCATAAAGCATAAATTCAAGTATTTTCATCTTTGTTGGTTGCTCCATAGGTTTCCCTCATGATTGATTCATATGGTAATTTAATCTTAGTTCTAGGGAAGTCTTCCATAGCTTTTATTAGTGTAAACTGAAATTTAATATTCCCTTCTTTCATATAAATCACGACCACTATAGTACACAAGAACGGTCTACCAAGAATTATTGGACAAGACAGATTGCAATCAATATCAAGAACAATAAAATCTATAGGCAAATAATATCTATTTTCAAGAATAATTAAATCATTAGTTCTTCCTGTATGCTTTTTAATAGTAGAATCTGCCAAGTGCAAATTGAGAGAACATTCTTTAATATTTGTAAGACCAAGCACATCACAAAGAGATTTAGGAATCGTGGAAATACTAGCACCCAAATCACATAAAGCATAGCACTCAAATTTTTTAATCTTGATCTTAATGGTAGGTTCCCATTCATCATATAATTTTCTAGGAATTGAAATCTCTAGCTCTAACTTTTCTTCCAAAGCTGTTATTACCGCATCCAAAATATATTTAGTAAAAGCTTTATTTTATTCATAGGCATTGGATGAATTTATCATAGATTTCCACATAGAATACACTCAATCAAAGATAAACTATCAAAATTAAAGTTTTGTAATCCGAAATAATCGGTGCATCACTAGATAAAGGTTTGAACTCTTCAATCCCACTTTTTATCAATTTTTTCTATGAGATTTTCACCCTCCAAATCATGGGAACGCCTTCTAGAAAAATTTAACCCTTCTTCATTTCCCTCATCATTAATTTTTCACATTAAAAAACATGCATCCATGGAATAAACACCACTCATTTTAATTTCTTCATCATTTTTATGAAAGCAGTCGGGAAACGCTTTTTCTAGCAATTCTCTTTGAGCTCTAAGCATAGCAATTATTTTATTACTTTCATCTATGGAAACATATAAATCTTTAATTGATTCATTAATATCAACCTTAGCAAAAAATATCCTTGATATTTTCTACATCATGCAAAATTCTATCAATGCTTCTAGACATATCATCAATCTTATTCAACTTTTCTTCTATCGTGGTATTGAAACATTTTTTCTTATTGATAAATTCCTTAATATTGCTCTCAAGATCAGAGGGTATCCTAGCATTATTATTATGAGAACTACCATAGGAATTACCATAATTATTTGAAGAACTTCCGAGATACGGCCTAGGATTAATATTTCCCCCTATAAGCATTATTATTAAAGTTGTTTCGCGAAAAAAAATTCACATCTACGGGGCCATTATTTTGCTCAACCAAATTAGACAAAGGCGCATCATTAGGATCAATAGGAGCATGTTTACTAGCAACCAATTTCATAAGAGCATCAACTTTATCACTCAAATCATCAATTCCTTCAATAGAGTTAACTTTTTTACTAGTAGGAGATCTTTGAGTATGCCGTTGTGAATAATTAGCCATAATTTAATCAAGCAATTTAGTAGCATCACCTAAAGTAATTTACATAAAAGTACCACCTGTGATGGAATCTAAACGACTCCTAGAAACAAAATTCAATCCCGCATGAAAAAAATTGTATGATCATCTACAAATTGAAACCATGAGTTGGCCGATTTCTTATCATCAATTTCATGATTTCCAGAGATTGGGAAAAATGCTCATGCTCAAGTTGTTTAAAATTCACAATCTGATTTCTAAGAGAAATAATTTTCATGGGAGGAAAATACTTCGTGATAAAAGCATCTTTTCACTTGTTCCAAGAATCGATATTGTTTCATGGCAAAGAAGAAAACAAAATTTTAGCACGATCACGCAAAGGGAATAGAAATAATATCAACTTCACAATATCATTGTCCACATCTTTCTTGTTTTGCATATCACACAATTCTACGAATGTGTTTAGATGGGACGTGACATCCTCATTAGGAGTACCGAAAAATTGCTCCTTCATAACAAGATTCAACAAAGCATCATTAATATCATAGGACAACGTACTAGTGGTGGGAGGATCAATCGGGGTGCTAATAAAATCATTGTTATTTGTATTGAAGAAAATCACACAATTTAGTGTTTTCTTGAGTCATCCTGACTACGCAAACAAGAACGCAAACAAACAAGAGATCCGGCAAGAAAACGGTAAATGGAAAGAAGGCAAATAAAAAGGCATTTTTTGTGAAGTGGGGGAGAGGAAAACGAGAGACAAATGGAAAATAATGTAATTGCAAGGAGATGAGAGTTTATGTGTAGGAACCTGATAGATCTTGACATGATCTTCCCCGAGAACGGCGCCAGAAATCTTGACTCCCCGCTGATTGCGTTGGTTTGCCTCCAAGCTTAAAGGGTGATGTAGCACAGGGACGACAAGTATTTCCCTCTGTTATGAAACTAAGGTATCAATCCAGTAGAAATATCCACAAAGCTATGTAAGCAGTACATGCACGCAAATAACAAGTTCTCTAGTGTGTAAAACAAAACGGTAAAAATATAAATTGATAGATGCAAATAAAGTAATGGTAAATAAAATGCAGCAAGGTATTTTTGGTTTTTGATAATATAGATCTGAAAATAAAAGAGAAAATAAATTGGAAACGCGAATAGAAAAATAGATCTTGCAAACATGTAAAATAGACCTGGGGGGCATAGGTTCCACTAGTAGCTTTTATAGAGAAAATAGCAACCGGTGGGGCAATTGATAGAAGAGCGAACAATTATGAAGATATCCAAGACAATGATCATGTATATAGGCATCACGTCCAAGACAAGTAGACCGACTTCTGCCTGCATCTACTTCTATTACTCCACACATCGACCATTATCCAGCATGCATCTAGTATATTAAGTTCATGGAGAAACGAAGTAATGCTTTAAGAACGATGACATGATTTAGACAAGATATATTCATGTACGAATAGAACCAATTGTTTTATCCTTAATAGCACTGATACATGTGTGTCATGTCTCTTTCTGTCACTGAGATTGAGCACCGCAAGATCGAACCCATCACAAAGCACCTCTTCCCATTGCAAGATAAAGAGATCAAGCTGGCAAAAAATCCGAATATCGGAGAAGAAATACGAGGCTATAATAATCAAGAATGGATATAATTTCATACATCTGATCAAAAACTCACAATTCATCATATCCCAACAAACACACCGCAAAAGATAGAGTTACATAAAATAGATCTTCAAGAGAACATTGTATTGAGAAGAAAAATGAGAGAGAAAGTCATCTAGCTACTGCCTATGGACCCGTTGGTCGGATATGAACTACTCACCCATCATCGAAGGAGTACCAAAGAGGATGATGAAATCCTCCATGATCGTGTTCGTCTCAGAAACGGGCTCTAGATTGGATTTCGTGGCTTCTGGAACTTGCGATAGATGAAACATTTTTTTATCTTTTGCTCTAGGGTTTCTGGAATATTTTGGTATTTACAAAGCTAAGACGCGGTGGTGGAGGTGCCCGAGGCTCTCACTACCCACCAGGGTCCTCCCTGGTGCCTAGTGGGCCACCTGGCCCTCCCCTGGTTTGCATCCTTGGCCCTCAAGTTTCCTTCTGGTCCAAAACCAATATCCAAAAGGTTTTGTGGCATTTGGATCTCATCCGATATTGATTTTCTGCGAATAAAAAAACTAAAAAAAACAACAACTCGCACTGGGCACTATGTCAATCGGTTAGTTCCAAAAAATGATATAAAGTTGCTGTAAAATACTCTTAAAACATCCAAGAATGATAATATAACAGCATGGAACAATAAAAAATTATAGATATGTTGGAGATGTATCATACAAACATACATACATATATACAATTTGTCATTTATAATTTCTCTACAATTTGGGGATCATTACATGCAATGGTATTCTTCGCTTTCAGATATGACCTCCGTAAGAAAAAATCCCACAATTTCCTCTTGAATTGCTCGTTGGCGATTCTCTCGTAGGAGCTTCTCCCACATGTCTTTAATATTTAAAGAAGGAGATCAATATGAATATATTAGTTGTGTGTATATATATTAGATCATCATAAACAAAATTGAATAGTGTTTACGTACGTAACGTTGTCTTACATCTCTATGATGTTTGGTCTCCATGTAAATGTTCTCGCAAACGTAGTATGCACATAAATTAGTCCCTTGTTTCTGCCTCATGCACTTCGCAAGTATAGAACTCAATCAGATAATAATCAAGCATGATAATGGTATTGAAACTAGAATTAAAGAGATGTGGGGACCTAGCTAGTATTACTTAATTACCTTGGCCACGTGCCAACGCAGCTTCGGTTTCCATTCACCAACAACCTCTTTGATGAACTATTTCCAAACCATGCCTAGTGAATAAAATGAATAAAGGAGTTATTAATTACTTGATATCAGGAAATGAACGAAAGAGGTCGATATAGTGTGATATGATTGAAATTACATGTCAACCATTTTAACCATGCTGGTGTATTCTTGAGGGTTTTTACCTAGTGAGTCGAGGGTATCAATACTTCCAGCATCAACTTCAATAATTAGCAGGATCCAGTAGTACCTACGCACGTTTATATATATATAAGTAGATATGCATAGCTCATCAACTACACTTAACATCGAGTAAACAAAATAGAATTTGTAGTACAAGATAGTAACACTCACTTGAATTTGTAAGTAAATTGTATTTCTTCTCAGGTATTTTGTGTCTTTAAAAACCTTAGGAAGTTATCCTTTGAGTCTTTGGGGGTGGTCTTCTATTTTTTTTTCATTAAGGATATATGGGTCAACAAACCCAATGTCATAGATTCCCTCTATTTTGCATTGGACAATCTTCATTCTGCATAATATCGTACACAAGAATATAGTGAGGATAATTATAGGCAATGAACGAGCTCAGCTAGAGACCTAAATTACAGAAAGAAATCACTTACATACAATAGTAACTAACGATAGATTTGTCGAGTGAGTCTTCATTGTATAACTGAAATAATTCGTCAAACTCAATGTATAGCTCGTTTTCATAGAAGGAATGCTCTTTCTTGACTTTCACTATGAGCATTACTCGCTCGTTGGCAACTTCTTTTATGTACCACTGATGCAATCTTTGCATTGGTGTTGATAGCTGCGGGACGTGCTCACGTCTTACCAGAGATTGCCGAGCGGCATATCGCCATGCTACTTTAGCCACGGGGACTTCCTCGGTGCCTAGGAGTTTACCAACACATATACCCATGTTTCTAGCAGCGTCGGTAATCACCTTGAGCGGGGGATCGATTGCATTGCGTGTTCTTCGAGCTGGGGAACTGTTTCCTTGCTTTTTTACTACATGTACGTCTCGACTGTTGCACTTCTTCATTATATGACATCCTAATATAGCGTTCATAGTCTAATGACCTATTCTCCACATGTGATTGAGGTCGCTCAAGAAATTTCTTAAAGTGCTCTATCGTTTTCTCAAGTATTATTTCCTTTGGCAGTGGGGGCATTTTCGGTGCAAAATGGGACTTCTCTTCGGAAATCACGACCGCTTTGAGTTCCTCGTCACTCATATCGTAATCAAACTTCTTTTTGGCAGGAGGCTCACCTTTGGCTTTCTTCCTTGCAGCTTACTTACAAATAGGATTAGTCGACGGAGCAGTGGTATTCCGCTTTTGACCCTGCTAGGACATAGGGGGTCAAGTCGGCTGATGCGGCAGAGATCGACATGGACTCGTGTTGGGATCCCTTATCTCGACATGGGACGGCGTCGGTTGACTTGGTGAAGATCGACATGGATTCGTGCTGGGCTCCCTGATCTCGACATGGGGTGGACTTCAAGGTGTATTGCTACTCGGAGGAGTCGGTGGCCCTGACGCCGAGTTTGGAAACACGATGCGTTCCTTTCACCATACATTGACACCATGTATGATGATACGTCCATTTTGCATCATGTTTTCATGTTGATATTTATTGCTTCTTGGGCTGTTACTTCACTTCACGGTATAATTCTTATGCCTTTTCTCTCTTATTTTGCAAGGTTTACATGAAGAAGGAGAATATCGGCAGCTGGAATTCTGGCCTGAAAGTGGAGCAAAGTTGAGATACCTATTTTGCGCAACTCCAAACGCCGTAAACATCAATGGGGATTTTTTTCAGATTTATAAAAAATACTAGGCCGAAGAAGCGCCAAAGGGGCACGTGCAGGTGGCCACAAGCCTGCACGGCGCGGCCACCCCCCCAGGCCGCGCCATGAGGGCTTGTGGGCAGCCTGCTGGCCCACTAGCCCCCCTCTTCTGCTATATGAAGGATTTTTCGTGGTTTCGCCGCGGCCACGAGGCGGAACTTGAGCAGAACCAATCTAGAGCTCCGGCACGACGATCCTGTCGGGGTAACTTCCCTCCCGGAGGTGGAAATCGTCGCCATCGTCATCACCAACACTCCTCTCATCAGAGGGGACTCGTCACCATCAACATCTTCATCAGCACCATCTCATCTCTAAACCCTAGTTCATCTCTTGTAACCAATCTCCGTCTCGCGACTCCGATTGCTACTTGTAAGGTTGCTAGTAGTGTTGACTACTCTTTGTAGTTGATGCTAGTTGGATTACTTGGTGGAAGAGTTTATGTTCAGATCCTTGATGCTACTCATTACCTCTCTGGTCATGAATATGAGTATGCTTTGTGAGTAGTTACTTTGGTTCCTGAGGCCATGGGATAAGTCATGCTAATAATAGTCATGTGAATTTGGTATTCGTTCGGTATTTTGATGTGTTGCATGTTGTTTTTCCTCTAGTGGTGTTATGTGAACATCGACTACATAACACTTCACCATTACTTGGGCCTAGAGGAAGGCATTGGGAAGTAGTAATTAGATGATGGGTTGCTAGAGTGACAGAAGCTTAAACCCTAATTTATGCGTTGCTTCGTAAGGGCCTGATTTGGATCCACTAGTTTAATGCTATGGTTAGACTTTGTCTTAATTCTTCTTTCATAGTTGTGGATGCTTGCGAGAGGGGTTAATCATAAGTGGGATGCTTGTCCAAGTAAGGGCACTACCCAAGCTCCGGTCCACCCACATATCAAACTATCAAAGTAACGAACGCGAATCATATGAACATGATGAAAACTAGCATGACAGAAATTCCCGTGTGTCCTCGGGAGCGTTTTTCCTCCTATAAGACTTTGTCCAGGCTTGTCCCTTGCTACAAAAGGGATTGGGCCACTCTGTTGCACCTTTGCTACTTTTGTTACTTGTTGCTTGCTACGAATCATCTCACCACACAATCACTTGTTGCCGACAATTTCAGTGTCTGCAGATTTTACCTTGTTGAAAACCACTTGTCAGATCCTTCTGCTCCTCGTTGGGTTCGACACTCTTACTTATCGAAAGTACTACGATTGATCCCCTATACTTGTGGTTCATCAAGACTCTTTTCTGGCGCCGTTGCCGGGGAGTGAAGCGCCTTTGGTAAGTGGAAATTGGTAAGGAAACATTCATATAGTGTGTTTAAATTTATTGTCACTTGTCACTATTGATACTAATCCTTTGAGGGGCTTGTTCGGGGTATCTTCACCTCGAACGGAAGCAGAAAGAGTTGCTCCCCAACCTGCTGCACCTACTGAAAATATTTGCTTTGAATTTCCTTCGGGTATGCTTGAGAAACTGCTAGCTAATCCTTTTACACGATATGGAACATCACATCCAAACTTGCATCTAATCTATGTAGATGAAGTTTGTGTTTTATTGAAGCTTGCAGGTTTGCCCGAGGATGACGTCAAGAAGAAGGTATTTCCTTTATATTTGAAGGATAAGGCGTTGACATGGTATAGGTTATGTGATGATACTAGATCATGGGACTACAATCGGTTGAAATTGGAATTTCATCAAAAGTTTTATCCTATGCATTTAGTACATCGTGATCGGAATTATATTTATAATTTTTAGCCTCGTGACAGAGAAAGCGTCGCTCAAGCTTGGGGGAGGCTCAAATCAATTCTATATTCATGCCCCAATCATGAGCTCTCGAGGGAAATTATCATTCATAACTTCTATGCTCGGCTTTCTCATGATGATCGCACCATGCTTGACACTTCTTGTACCGATTCTTTTATGAAGAGAGATATTGACTTCAAATGGAATTTATTGGAGAGAATTAAACGCAACTCTGAAGATTGGGAGCTTTAAGAAGGTAAGGAGTCAGGTATGAATTTCACGTTTGATTGCGTTAAATCCTTTGTTCAGACAAATACTTTTTGTGACTCAAGCGCTAAGTATGGACTTGACTCTGAGATAGTAGCTTCATTGTGTGAATCCTTTGGTGCTCATATTGATCTCCCCAAAGAGAAGTGGTTTAAATATCATCCTCCTTTAGAAGTCAATGTAGTTAAACCCACTCTAGTTGAAGAGAAAGTCATTGCCTATAATGATCCTGTGGTTCCCAATGCTTACATTGAGAAACCACCTTTCCCTGTTAAGATAAAGGATCATTCTAAAGCTTAAACCGTGATAGGTAGAGGCTACATTAGAACACCTACACCCCCTGAGAAAATTAGAGTTGAACCTAGCATTGCAATTATCAAAGATCTTCTGTCCGACGATGTTGAGGGACATAATATTCACTTCTGTGAAGATGCTGCTAGAATTGTTAAACCTCACGCTAGAGACAAACATAGGCCTGTTGTTGGCAAGCCTGTGGTTTCTATTAAGATAGGAGATAATTGTTATCATGGTTTATGTGACGTGGGTGCTAGTGTTAGTGCAATACCTCAATCCTTATATGATGAAATTAAAGACAGGATTGCACCTTTTGAGATAGAGCCTACTGATGTCACTATTCAGCTTGCCAATAGAGATACTATATGCCCTATGGGAATTGTTAGGGATGTTGAAGTATTGTGTCGTAAAAGAAGTATCCTGTTGATTTCCTCGTTCTTGTTACTGCACAACAGAGCTTTTGTCCCATCATATTTGGCAGACCCTTCCTCAATACCGACAATTCTCATATTGATTGTGAGAAGCAAACTGTCACTGTTGGCTTTGAAGGTGTGTCACATGAGTTCAATTTCTCCAAGCTTGGTAGACAACCTCATGAAAAGGAGTTGCCTAGTAAGGATGAAACTATTGCCTTAGCTTCTATTGCCGTGCCTCCTACTCATCCCTTAGAGCAATACTTGCTTGAGCATGAAAATGATATGCATATGGATGAAAGGGATGAGATAGATAGAGTTGTCTTAGAACAATATCCTATCCTTCAGAATAACTTGTGTGTTGAACTGCTTGGGGATCCACCCCCACCAAAGGGTGATCATGTGTTCGAGCTTAAACAGTTGCCAGATACTCTTAAGTATGCTTATCTCGATGAAAAGGAGATATATCATGTTATTATTAGTGCTAGCCTCTCAGAGCATGAAGAAAAGAAGTTACTAAAAACTCTGAGGAAGCACCATGCTGCTATTGGATATACTCTTGATGATCTTAAGGGCATTAGTCCCACTCTATGCCAGCACAAGATCAAAACTGATCCTGATTTCAAACCAGTTGCTGATCATCAAAGGAGATTGAATCCTAAGATGAAAGAAGTAGTAAGAAAAGAAATACTAAACTCCTGGAAGCGGGTATTATCTATCCTATTGCTCATAGCGATTGGGTGAGTCCGGTGCATTGCGTTCCTAAGAAGGGAGGCATTACCGTTGTCCCTAATGATAAGAATGAATTGATCCCACAAAGGATTATTACTGGGTATAGGATGGTGATCGATTTTAGGAAATTGAATAAAGCCACTAGGAAAGATCATTACCTTCTGCCTTTTATCGACCAAATGCTAGAAAGGTTGTCTAAACACACACACTTCTGCTTTCTATACGGTTATTCTGGTTTCTCCCAAATACCAGCTGCACAATCTGATCAGGAGAAAACCACTTTCACCTACCCTTTCGGCACGTTTGCTTATAGACGTATGCCTTTTGGCTTATGTAATGCACCTGCCACCTTTCAAAGATGTATGATGGCTATATTCTATGACTTTTGTGAAAAGATTGTCGAGGTTTTCATGGATGACTTTTCCATTTACTGGTCTTCTTTTGATGATTGCCTCAGCAACCTTGATCGAGTCTTACAGACATGTAAAGACACCAATCTTGTCTTGAATTGGGAGAAGTGCCACTTTATGGTTAATGAAGGCATCGTCTTAGGACATAAAATTTCTGAAAGAGGTATTGAAGTCGATAAGGCTAAGGTTGATGCAATCGAGAAAATGCCATACCCCACAGATATCAAAGGTATAAGAAGTTTCCTTGGTCATGCTGGTTTCTATAGAAGGTTCATTAAAGACTTCTCTAAGATTTCTAGGCCTCTTACTAATCTCTTGCAAAAGGAAATTCCTTTTGTTTTTGACGATGATTGTGAGGAAGCCTTTGAAATACTTAAGAGGGCTTTGATAACTGCACCTATTGTTCAACCACCTGATTGGAACTTACCTTTTGAATTCATGTGTGATGCTAGTGATTATGCTATTGGTGCTGTTCTAGGGAAAAGAGTTGATAAGAAGTTGAATGTTATTCACTACGCTAGTAAAACTCTAGACAGTGCCTAGAGTAACTATGCTACTACGGAGAAGGAATTTTTAGCAGTCGTGTTTGCATGTGAAAATTTCAGGTCTTACATAGTTGATTCCAAAGTCACTATTCACATTGATCATGCTGCTATTAAGTACCTCATGGAGAAGAAGGATGCTAAACCTAGACTTATCAGATGGGTTCTCCTGCTACAAGAATTTGATTTGCACATTGTTGACAGAAAGGGTGGTGATAACCCAGTAGCAGATAACTTGTCTAGGTTGGAGAACGTTCTTGATGACCCACAACCTATTGATGACAGCTTTCCCGGTGAGAAACTGAATGTCATCAATGCTTCACGTAGTGCACCGTGGTATGCTGATTATGCAAACTATATTGTTGCCAAATATATACCACCTAGTTTCACATATCAGCAAAAGAAGAAATTATTCTTTGACTTGAGACATTACTTTTGGGATGATCCTCACCTTTATAAGGAAGGTGTAGATGGTGTTATTAGACGTTGTGTACCTGAACATGAACAGGGACAGATCCTACAGAAGTGTCACTCCGAGGCCTACGGAGGACACCATGCGGGAGATAGAACTTCACACAAGGTATTACAATCAGGTTTCTATTGGCCCACTCTCTTCAAGGATGCTCGTAAGTTTGTCTTGTCTTGTGACGAATGTCAAAGAATAGGTAATATTAGCAAACGTCAGGAAATGGCTATGAACTATTCACTTGTCATTGAACCATTTGATGTTTGGGGCTTTGATTATATGGGACCTTTTCCATAATCCAACGGGTATACTCATATCCTAGTTGCTGTTGATTATGTCACTAAGTGGATAGAAGCTATCCCCACTAGTAGTGTTGATCACAACACCTCTATCAGGATGCTGAAAGAAGTTATCTTCCCTAGATTTGGAGTCCCTAGATATCTAATGACCGACGGTGGTTCACACTTCATTCATTGTGCTTTCCGTAAAATGCTTGCTGAGTACGATGTCAACCATAGAATTGCGTCTCCCTATCACCCTCAGTCCAGTGGTCAAGTAGAGCTAAGAAATAGAGAGATTAAACTAATTCTGCAAAAGACTGTCAACAGGTCTAGAAAGAATTGGTTTAAGAAGCTCGATGATGCACTGTGGGCTTATAGAACTGCCTATAAGAATCCCATGGGCATGTCTCCGTACAAAATGGTGTACGGTAAAGCATGTCATCTACCTCTTGAGCTAGAGCATAAAGCTTATTGGTCAATCAAAGAGCTCAACTTTGATTTCAAACTTGCCGGTGAGAAGAGGTTATTTGCAATTATCTCGCTGGATGAGTGGAGAACTCAGGCATATGAGAATGCCAAGTTGTTCAAAGAAAAGGTTAAGAGGTGGCATGATAAGAGGATACAAAAGCGTGAGTTCCATGTAGGTGATTATTTCTTGCTATATAACTCTCATTTAAGATTCTTTGCAGGCAAGCTTCTCTCTAAATGGGAAGGTCCCTATGTTGTTGAGGAAGTATATCGTTCTGGTGCTATCAAGATCAACAATACGGAAGGTAATTGTCCGAGAGTGGTAAATGGGCAGAGAATCAAGCATTATATCTCAGGTACTCCCATAAATTTTGAAAGCAATATTATCAATACCATAACTTCGGGATAATACCTAAGGGATATTCATCAGCCTATTGCAGACTCCGAAAACGAAGAGGTATGTGATTCGGTAAGAAAACAGAGTCCAAAACTTTTCCACTAAGCAATTTTCTCCATTTTGGAATATTTGAAAAAATACAAAAATTGGAAGTAGTCCGGAAAATGCGCGAGGAGGCGACAGACCTGCACGGCGCGAGCCCACCCCCTGGCCGCGCCGTGAGGGCTTGTGGCCACCTCGTGTGCATCCCGGACTCCGTTTTCGTGCAGGGTGCTCCTTCTGGTCTGAAAAAAATCATTATATATACTCCCTTTTGGTCTGACCCCTGCATCACGCAGATTTCCTCTGTTTTTTGTTTCGAGCCTGTTTCTGTTGCAGATCTAGATCGCTATGACTTCCCCAAAAGCTCCGAAGGACAACATCTTCGAGAAGGTCATCAATCCCTACCTCACGGGAGTGCTGCAACACCCTCAATCTATCGAGATGCGTGAGGGGATGTTGCACATCCGTGATGTTGAGGATCCTAAGAAGACCGGAAGCGTGGAGACGAGGCTCGAAGCAATGGAGCAACAAGAAGTCTTCAAGTGCCACGGGCTGGTGGAGCGTGGACTCAACGCCAACCACGTGATGATCACGGAGTTCACCAGCAAGCACAGGATTGATGCCAATGACATTGGGAAGCACCTCTCCAGGATCTATGACAGGATGGATCAACTCCAGGCCCAGATTTATGACCTGCAAAACCAAAACTGTGAGTATCAATATATATTTAAATCAATACGGTTGGCTGCAGATTTGAGGATTCCGAAGACTCGTTCATCTTTCCATGATGGAGCACCTATGCCTTGGAAGACGGAGGATCAAACCCATGTTGCAACAACTCCTCCACCACCATCACCACCAAAGGAAGACAACTGAGCATGGGTATGGGCAATCCCCTTGGCTTGTGCCAAGCTTGGGGGAGTTGCCCCGGTATCGTATCACCATGACATCTTTGCCTTTACCTTTATTTTAGTTTGTTCCTTTTCACTTTTCTCTTTCTCCAATATATTAAAAGTCTTAGTGTTTTAGTCTTGAGTTTTGCTTTGTGTCACCCCCGATGTATTCGATCTCGTGAGTCATATAATGAAGAGTGTCTTAGTTGAAGGGCTTTGGCTCTTGCCATGATCAAAAGAGTGAGAATAGAACAAAAGCATGAAAGATCATGTAATGATCTTATGGGAAGTGATGGCTTCACATATAAAAAGAATGAGGATTGAAACTTGTTGAGGGTAGGAAAACGTAGACCTTGGTCATTGTTGCAATTAGTAGGAAGTGATAAGGAAGGAGAGGTTCACATATGAATATATCATGTCTGACACCATCTATGATTGTGAACACTCACTAAACTATTGCATGCCTAGAAGTATGATCTATTAGTGTGTGGAAAATAAGCTTTGTACAAACCTGTGATGAGGAAGACATAAAAGCGACAGCCTGCATAATAAAGTTCTTTATCACAGGAGGCAATATAAAGTGATGTTCCTCTGCACTAAGAGGACACACATCCAAACCTCAAAAGCGCATGACAACATGTGCTTCCCTCTGCGAAGGGCCTATCTTGTACCTTTACTTTTTGCCCTTGAAAGAGTCATGGTGATCTTCATCAATTCCTTATTTCGCCTTTATCTTGGCTAACGTCATATGCTTGGGAAATATCTGTATTCATATGTCAACTTGGAGGTAAGTATTCATGAATTATTATTGTTGACATTACCCTTGAGGTAAGCAGTTGGGAGGCAAACCTATAAGCCCCTATCTTTCTCTGTGTCTAGCTGAAACTTTGATCTCATGAGTACCACATGAGTTGTAGCAATTGTAGAGAATGAAAGAATGATTGAGTATGTGGATTTGCTTTACAAGCTCTTATTTGACTCTTTCTGATGTTGTGATAAATTGCAATTGCTACAATGACTAAAGGCTATCGGTTGTTACTTCTCGGTAAGGTTCTTGATCCATGGTTTACTTTGTGAGGGAATTGTCACTTTAGCATGAGAGATTATATGTTGGTATTGTTGTTCTGATCATGATCATGATGCATGCATGTTCGTATCTTGTTTTGTCGACACCTCTCTCCCTAAACATGTGGACATATTTATTGAGCTAGGCTTTCGCTTGAGGACAAGCGAGGTCTAAGCTTGGGGGAGTTGATACGTCCATTTTGCATCATGTTTTCATGTTGATATTTATTGCTTCTTGGGTTGTTATTTCACTTCACCGTACAATTCTTATGCCTTTTCTCTCTTATTTTGCAAGGTTTACATGAAGAGGGAGAATGCCGACAGCTGGAATTCTGGCCTGAAAGGGGAGCAAAGTTGAGATACCTATTCTCCACAACTCCAAACGCCATAAAAATTAACGAGGATTTTTTTCGGATTTAGAAAAAATACTAGGCCGAAGAAGCGCGAGAGGGGCGCATGCAGGTGGCCACAAGCCTGCACGGCATGACCACCCCCCAGGCCGCGCCATGAGGGCTTGTGGGCAGCCTGCTGGCCCACTAGCCCCCCTCTTCTGCTATATGAACGGTTTCATCCAGGAAAATATCAAGAGGAGCTTTTTCGTGGTCTCGCCGCCGCCACGAGGAGGAACTTGAGCTGAACCAATCTAGAGCTCCGGCAAGACGATCCTGCCGGGGAAACTTCCCTCTTGGAGGGGGAAATTGTCGCCATCGTCATCACCAACACTACTCTCATCGGAGGGGACTCGTCACCATCAACATCTTCACCAGCACCATCTCATCTCCAAACCCTAGTTCATCTCTGGTAACCAATCTCTGTCTCGCGACTCCGATTGGTACTTGTAAGGTTGCTAGTAGTGTTGATCACTCTTTGTAGTTGATGCTAGTTGGATTACTTGGTGGAAGAGTTTATGTTCAGATCCTTGATGCTACTCATTACCTCTCTGGTCATGAATATGATTATTCTTTGTGAGTAGTTACTTTGGTTCCTGAGGACATGGGATGAGTCATGCTAATAATAGTCATGTGAATTTGGTATTCGTTCGGTATTTTGATGTGTTGCATGTTGTTTTTCCTCTAGTGGTTTTATGTGAACGTCGACTACATAACACTTCACCATTATTTGGGCCTAGAGGAAGTCATTGGGAAGTAGTAAGTAGATGATGGGTTGCTAGAGTGACAGAAGCTTAAACCCTAGTTTAATGCTATGGTTAGACTTTGTCTTAATTCTTCTTTCGTAGTTGCGGATGCTTGCGAGAGGGGTTAATCATAAGTGGGATGCTTGTCCAAGGAAGGGCAGTACGCAAGCACCGGTCCACCCACATATCAAACTATCAAAGTAACGAACGCGAATCGTATGAACATGATGAAAACTAGCATGACAGAAATTCCCGTATGTCCTCGGGAGCGTTTTTCCTCCTATAAGACTTTGTCCAGGCTTGTCCCTTGCTACAAAAAGGATTGGGCCACTTTGCTGTACCGTTGCTGCTTTTGTTACTTGTTGCTTGCTACGAATCATCTCACCACACAATGACTTGTTATCGACAATTTCAGTGCGTGCAGATTTTACCTTGCTGAAAACCGCTTGTCAGATCCTTCTGCTCCTCGTTGGGTTCGACACTCTTACTTGTCGAAAGGACTATGATTGATCCCCTATACTTGTGGGTCATCATGCGACTTCTCCCAGTGTGTGCTTCCCTTCACCTCCAGCAATGCCAAGCTCTAGTGACTCGTATATTGGCAGAACTTCATCCACTCCGACTTTAGCATAGCCAGTTGGAATCGGATTGCCATGGATGATTGCTTCAGGTGCATTAGGTAAAGCAAAGCCGACTGCCACCCTCATGGATATGTTCTTCATTTTCTGGTGTAGCTCACAATATGTCCTCTCTTTGATATCATCCACTCGGTAGCGAGCCAACAGTGCATCGTCGGCCCGGACCCCTGTGGAACCCATGCTTATTTTCCTCATAGATGGGACGTTACTATCCAATGCTGGATCTGCTTGCTCCTGCCACATATATGCCCTTTACTGGCTAATTGTGTTGAGTTTCTCCTGTTGCCGCTTTAATATGCCGCGCAACTCCTCATTACTTCTTTCTACCCTCTGAATCCGATCTGCATCCTGCTTCTTTCTTTCTCCGACGGCTTCTATAAGTGTCATTCCACTCCGAAAACCCCTGAACCCATGGAATAACGCATTTGCCTCTTGTTCGTCCTTCGTGTTCAGGATTCTTGAGGGCGCGTGTAAGGTCGATGTTCTCTCTCTCGGGCTGGAACAACCCCTTTCGAGCATCGTCTATTGCCTGAAGCAAAGAGTCCGAGGTTGTTTTAATATTTTCCTTTGCAATAATCTACACTGTCGCTGGGTCTAACTTACCCCCATGCACATAAAAAAAAGTCTTGGACCTCTCGGGCCAATCTATTGTAGCTGGAATGACCCCTTCTGCAACCATCTTGGCCTCAGCTGCTTCCCACTTAGGCACGGCTCTCTTGTAGCCACATGTCCCCAGACCATGGTGATACTTCTTTTTCTCAGCATTATCTTTTTTTTCTCGACCTTTCCAGAGCTTCAATCGATTCCTTGTACTCCACAAATGCGTCCAAGTGATCTTTTATCTTCTCTAGTACTCTAGTGAATTCGGGAGTCTTCTTTTTCGCCTTGATGTAGTCGTTGTATAATCTTTTCTTCCAGCTCTAGAATTGTGTGGCCATATTCGTAAGAGAAAACTGCTTGACTTTCAACTGTTCACTGTCTGTGAGACCATTTGGTAGGTTAAATGTGACATGAGTGTATCCCAAATAAAATCTTGTATTCTTTCGTAGATGTAACTAACTCCTCGATCTACCTTTGTCTATTCCATTCTCGAATGGTGATCGGGATTTGGTCCCTAAAAATAACTCTGCATTGATTTATAAAGTTACGGGCATTCCCTTGAGGCACGATCGTTCTCCATCTTGTGCAACTTCATCAATGTTTAACTTTATGTCCTCGCCTAACTTTTTGGCCCGACCCTCGTACCCTTATAGAAGAATGGCTCAATCCGGAGGGCTAACAGAATAAAGATTCGTTAATATATATATATATATATATATATATATATATATATATATATAAATCAATTAATACATCTAATGATCACTAGAGGCTTAATATATATATAGCTCACTGGACTTTGTTAATTGTCTAACATTTTCTTCGACATCATCGTTTGTTTGCCCTTCTTTGTCTCTTGGTTCTTCCTCAAGTCCCTCACTAAACTCGTTCAGATACTGTGAGCTGTCATCTTGTTCATTCTCTTGGTTTGGGGATGAGTGTATGATGGCTAAGATGTCGTCTTCATGGTATCTGCCACTATCGTTCATAGCTTAACTATTCCAGAAGAAAGATAATACAATTTAGTATTTTACATAAAGTTTTCTACACAAAAATAATTATCGTAGATCATCAGTTTTTCTGACTCATGCTATTTATCTATTAAAAAATGACATGCTCTTAATAATAAAAATGCCATGCTCTTAGTAATTAAAGAAACATGTCGGAGCTCGGTCTGCACGAGCTGAAGGCCCTGGCTCGGTTTCGAGCAGGCCGAGCTTCTATTAGTAACCTACGAGTCCTAGCGGGGGTTAGTGGCACGCCTACGTGACCAAATGGTGACTGGAGCATTGCCGGTGATTAGCCTAAGCGGCAGCGGCTTCGGTCACAGCGGCTAACGCGGCAGCGACACGAAATCGATGGTGAATACGAGGGGAAAGCGACTGGGGCCTCACCATGAAATCGAACATACCCTATATAGTGTATAATTCATATTTTGGCTATAAAATAACATTCCATTTAACAACAATAAGAACAATAGCAACAACACAATAACAACAATGTGATATATGTGTGTGTGTGTGTGTGTGTGTGGACCATGGCGACGGCCGGAGCTCAGAGCTCACGGTGCAGTGGCTACGGCTAGGGAACGATGGAGGGGAGCAAGGGAGAACGAGCAGTGGCTCATGGAGAGGCTGCCGGTGCAGACGTCGAGGCCGGGGAGGCTGTGGTGGCGGCAAAGGCAAGGGCGGAGGAGGGGCATCGGCGGATGCTCGGGCGGCACAGGGGCGTGGAGGTCGTGGTTAGGATGGAGCGGCGAAGGCTCGGAAAGAAGAGGGGCATCGACACCAGGCAGGAGAGGCTCGGGCAGCGGAGGGGCGACGGAGGCACGAAGCGGTGGTGCGGATCACCGGAGAAAATGGGTAGCATGGCGGCACCGTCGAACTGATCTTTCTCTTGGGTGGTGTCTGGCACGGGACATCGGCGGCCTTATATAAACAAGCCCTTTAGTCACGGCTCCAGCCACTAACTCGTACTAAAGGACATTTAGTCGTGGTTCCAACCACAAAACGGGGCTAAAGGTCCACCTTTTCGGTGGCGCAAATTCTGCGCGGGAGAAGGAATCTTTAGTCCCACCTGGTGGTTGCAACCGGGACTAAAGGTGTTTTCAATTACTTTTATGATTCTTTTTGTGTACAAAACTTTAGGTAAAACTCTTAGAATATTTAGAGTTTTTGAGTGAATCTTTTTTGCTTTACGTAACAAAAATAAACTTCCTCTTAGGGCCAGTAGTTTTTAACTCAATAGTTTATATTTGAATTCTTTGAAATTAATGTGAATCACTAGTTTGTGAATAAC
Organism: Hordeum vulgare subsp. vulgare; assembly: GCF_904849725.1. Classification (NCBI taxonomy): domain Eukaryota; kingdom Viridiplantae; phylum Streptophyta; class Magnoliopsida; order Poales; family Poaceae; genus Hordeum; species Hordeum vulgare. The sequence goes on along the minus strand of NC_058522.1, from coordinate 427,763,799 downwards.
TTTAGTTTAAAAATATACTTTGGAGTGATTCCCTTTCCCAATGTTTTAATATTAGTGTGTTTTATCAGTATGTTCAATTTGGGAATTTCGAGGATATTTTAAATAGGTGTTTTAATCAAAAACAGATTCTGTTTAGCTGTTTTAGTTTTATATATTTTTCCTTTGTTTTAATTATTTTAGTTTATATATCCTTGTTATTCTTTTGCCAAATAATATTATGTTTTTGTTAGTCAATATAGGGAGTTTTAATTTTCATTTTGAAGAAATTATTTGAGAGATTCAATTTTACAGGTTGAAATTAATTCTTGTAAAATGCATAAGAGTTTGACAAATAAACCAATTGAGTGGATTCAAATTTTTGTGGATTCATCTTTAAGGTTTCCATCAACTATATAGTATCATTTCGACACAAGATTGCATAATTAATTTTGCACTTATTAACTACAGAATTTGCATTGATTAACTCCTTTGTATAAATAAAATACTAAAACGACATGAATAATTCCTAATTTTGAACATTCATAACTTAATAAATAATTATTCAAAAATCATGTTTCAAATGACAAAATGCCCTAGCTCTTAGAAATATTCCGGCGTCAGAAATGGGTAGCAAAGTGAAACTTTTTGCTTGGTTGTGTTAGGGTAACCCCTAGGAACACCCAAAACACATGTATACCCTAACTCTTACAAAGATTCCCTCTGTTTTGTTCAAAGTGGGACTTTCCAGCTATAAGTCCGGAAATTCACTAGAGAGAAAGTGATGATGGTGAGGCCAGTCACATCTAGAGTGAGATCTTGGGGTATAAGACTTTTTCTTCGCGTATGTCCCTTGCTTATGATTGCACCATAACCATAGAGAATCTTCATCATTTAACAGGATGCTTGGGTGAGTGTTCGCTTTGAAGGGAGGAATTTCATCAAACTTATTATAATCTTTTGACATGTGTGTCTTGTCCTCCACTCCCACGATGTCTCTTTTCCCTATTGTATGATGTATTCTCTTTCTTATCTTTTCTTTTTCTCAGTTTGGTAGACATGTCCTTCACATAGAAAACCTGAGCCACATCATTGGTTAGGATGAATGGTTTCTCTGTGTACCCAAGATTGTTGAGATCCCCTGTTGTCATTCCGTACCGCGGGTCTACCTTTACCCCACGTCCTATCAGATTGACCCATTTGCACCGAAACAAAGGGACCTTAAAAGAAATTCTATAGTCAAGTTCCCATATCTCCTCTATGTAACAATATTATGTGTCCCTTTTCCCACTATATGTTGCATCAAAGCATACACCACTGTTTTGGTTGGTGCTCTTTTTATCTTGGGCGATCGTGTGAAATGTATTCCCATTTATCTCGTTCCCTTGGAAAGTCAATGTGGTGGAAGATGGTGACTTGGCCAACAAGTACATCTCATCTCTAAAAATGGTGTTATTCATGAGATTTGTTCGCAACCAACCGCCAAAAATCTCCATGTGTGTACGTTTAATCCAGGAGTGAGACTGCTCCGGGTTCTTGAAGCATACAATATCCATGTGTTCCACAATATACGGAGTCACCAAGGTTGAATTTTGTAGAACTGTGTAGTGTGCTTGAGCGAAAGAATGTGCGTCCATACTTATTACGATTTTCTTTCCTCACATTCCTTTTCCACTTTGTCTCCTCTCATGCCACGATTGAGGAACACCAATTGCCTTAAGGTTAGGAATAAAGTCAACACAAAATCAAATAACCTCCTCCGTTCCATAGCCCTTGGAGATGCTTCCTTCTGGCCTACTATGGTTATGAACATATTTCTTTAAGACTCCCGTGAATCTCTCAAAGGGGAGTATATTGTGTAGAAATACACGACCCAAAATGGTAATCTCTTCGACTAGGTGAACTAGGAAGTGCGTGATAATATTTAAGAAGGATGGTGGGAAAACCAACTCGAAACTCACAAGACATTGGACCAAATCAGTGTGTAAACTTCGTAGGATTTCTGGGTTTATTACCTTCTTAGAACTTCCATTGAGGAATGCGCATAGCTTCACAATGGGTACTCAAATATTTTCCGGTAGAATCCTCGTCTATACAAATGAAAGTAATTGCATCATAATCATGTGGCATTCATGAGACTCTAGGTTTTGTAATTTTTTCTCAGCTATATTTATTATTCCCTTTATATTCGACGAGAAGCCAAACGGAATCTTCAAACTTCTTAGGCATTCAAAAAAGATTTCCTTCGCTTCTTTTGTAAGATTGTAGCTAGTAGGACCTTGATACTACCTTGGATGCATGTCGCCTTTTTTGTTCATACGTTGCCTGTCCTGCCGTGCCTCCGGTGTATATTTTCTCTTCCCATACACACCCAAAAAGCCTAGCAGGTTCATCAAAGATTCTTCGTCACATGCATAATGTAGATTGCATTGCGGACCTCTAGGACTTTCCAATGGGATAGATCCCAAAACATAGATTTCTTCTTCCACATGGGTGCGTGTACGTTAACGTCATTCGGAACAGATTATCCGCCACGAGCCGTTCCAAAGATTACTTTTAAGGTTTAAATGCTTGATCATATCAAATATATCATCACCAGTACGGTGGCCAAGCTTGTTACGGTGATTTGCCTCGCCTTTGAAATACTTTCCTTTCTTTCTTAAGAGATGCCTCATCGGACAAAATCGATAATGTCCTGGGTACACATTCTTCTTACAGTTATCCAAATATATACTTTCAGACTCATCTAAACAGTGTGTGCATGCATCGTATCCCCTGTTTGTGTGTCGTGAAAGGTTACTAAGAGCAGCCAATCATTGATGGTTACAAACAGCAACGCTCGTAGGTTAAATTCCTCCTGTTTGTGCTCATCCCACACACATACACCTTATTTACCCCAGAACTATAAAATTTCTTCAACTAATGGCCTTAGGTACACGTCAATGTCGTTGTCGGGTTGCATGGGGCCCTGGATGATCACTCGCTGTCGGGACCCCGATCCTAAGCCATAGGAATCCAGCCTGTAACACATCACATCTCTTTGTGGTCGCACGCACGATTATTCCCACGGCTGTAGCCTGTTACTTCTCAAACAACAGTGCCAGAAATTGACACGTTGATGGAGATTGGGCTTGCGTTGATTTTTTCCCTTGAAGAGGAAAGGGTGATGCAGCACAGGAGCAGTAAGTATTTCCCTCAGTTTGAGAACCGAGGTATCAATCCAGAAGGAGGGTCTCGTCAAGTCCAGAGTACCTGCGCAAACACAAACAAGCTTGCACCCAACGCTTCAAAGGGGTTGTCAATCCCTTCAAGATTGTTTGCAAAGTGAGATCTGAAGGTGCAAAGTGCAACGAAGTAAAAAGTGTAAGGCTGAAAATATGGTGTGGAGTAGACCCTCGGGGCCATAGTGTTCACTAGAGGCTTCTCTCAAAATAGCAAGTATTACGGTGGGTGAACAAATTACTGTCGAGCAATTAATAGAACCGCGCAAAGTCATGACGATATCTAAGGCAATGATCTAGCATATAGGCATCACGTCTGAGACAAGTAGACCGATACTTTCTACATCTACTACTATTACTCCACAAATCGACCACTATCCAGCATGCATCTAGTGTATTGAGTTCATGACGAACAGAGTAACGCTTTAAGCAAGATGACATGATGTAGAGGGATAATCTCAAACCAATGATGAAAACCCCATCTTTTTACCCTTGATGGCAACAACCCGATACGTGCCTCGCTACCCCTTCTGTCACTGGGTGGGGTCACCGCATGGTATGAACCCAAAACTAAGCACTTCTCCCATTGCAAGAATCATAGATCTAGTTGGCCAAACAAAACCCACAACTCAAAGAGAATTACAAGGATATGAAATCATGCATAAGAGAGATCAGAAGAAACTCAAATAAGATTCATAGATAATCTGATCATAAATCCACAATTCATCGGATATCGACAAACACACCGCAAAAGAAGATTACATCAGATAGATCTCCATGAAGATCATGGAGAACTTTGTATTGAAGATCCAAGAGAGAGAGGAAGCCATCTAGTTACTAGCTATGGACCCGTAGGTCTATGGTGAACTACTCACGCATCATCGGAGGGGTCATGGTGTTGATGGAGAAGCCTTCCGTATCCGAATCCCCCCTCCGACAAGGCACCAGGACGTGCCCCGGATGAGATCTTGCGGAGACAGAAGCTTGCGGCGGCGGAAAAGTGATTGCGATCGTCCTCTGATTTTTTGGGAATATTTGGGAATTTATAGGCGCAAGATCTAGGTCAGGGGACCTCCAGGGGGGACACAAGCCTGGATGGCGCGGCCCCCCCTCGCCGCGGGGTGGGGGCTTGTGGGGCCCCTGGGGCTCTTCTGGCTTGGCCCCCAAGCTCTCCGATCTTCTTCCGTTCCAGAAAAAATATTTCGGGGATTTTCTTCCGTTTGGACTCCGTTTCAAAATCTCCTCTGAAAGGGGTCAAAAACATGGGGAAAATAGGAATTGGCACTTGGCACTGAGTTAATAAGTTAGTCCCAGAAAGTAAATAAAAGGCATGCAAAACATCCAAAGTTTGACAAGATAATAGCATGAAACCATCAAAAATTATAGATACGTTGGAGACGTATCAAGCATCCCCAAGCTTGACTCATGCTCGTGCTCGAGTAGGGAAGTGAAAAAGAATGAATTTTTGATGTGGAATGCTAGCTAGCATAGTTGTCCTTTGCAACTTCTTTCACGTGGCATGAATGTTCAGATCCGTAAGATTCAAAACAATAGTTTGCTATTGACATGAAAACAGTAATACTTCAAACAAACTAGCAAAGCAATCATGAACTTTCAAAATAACAAGGCCAAAGAAAGTTATCCCTACAAAATCATATAGTCTGGCTATGCTCCATCATCCTCACACAACTAATGTAAATCATGGACAACACCGGAATTGGCCAAGTAATTGTTTTCGCACTCTTACTTTCTCAAACTTTTTATAACTATCACGCAATACATGAGCCTGAGCCATGGATATAGCACTATAAGTGTAATAGAGTGTGGTGGTGGTTGTGAGACAAAAAGGAGGAGATGGTCACATTGACTAGCGTATCAATAGGCTATGGAGATGCCCATTAATAGATATCAATGTTAATGAGTAGGGATTGCCATACAAGAGATGCACTCGAGCTATAAGTATGTGAAAGCTCAAGGGAAAACTAGTGGGTGTGCATCCAACTTGCTTGCTCACGAAGACCTAGGGCAATTTTGAGGAAGCCCATCATTGGAATATATAAGCCAAGTTATAAAACGAAGATTCCCACTAGCATATGGTAGTGACTAAGTAAGAAGCTCTCAATCATGAAGAACATGGTGCTAACATGAAGCACAAGTGTGGAAAAAGATAGTAGCATTGTCCCTTCTCTCTTTTCTCTCATTTCTTTTTTTTATTATTTGGGCTCTTAGGCCTCTTTTTTTCTTTTCTCTTTTTTTCCTTTTTGGGCTCTTTGGCCTCTCTTTTTTTTCCTCACATGGGACAATGCTCTAATAATGATGATCATCACACTTTTTAGTTACTCAAAGCTCAAAGATCACAATAATGATGACTCCATAGGAAATGCCTCCGGCAGTGTACCGGGATGTTTAACGATCTAGTATGATCATGCAATGGCAATATGAGAGTGACGGCACAAGTCATGAGACAGAACGGTGGGAGTTGCATGGCAATATATCTCGTAATGGCTATGAAAATGCCATAGTAGGTAGGTATGGTGGCTGTTTTGAGGAAGGAATTTGGTGGGTTTGTGCACCGGTGAGAATTACGCGACACTAGAGAAGCTAGCAATGGTGGAAGGTGAAAGTGCATCTATACCATGGACTCAACATTAGTCATAAAGAACTCACATACTTATTGCGAAAGTTTTTATTAGTAATCGAAACAAAGTGCTAAACGCATACTCCGAGGGGAAGGGTTCGTAGGTGTAAGCCATCGCGTGATCCCGACCTCAACACAAAGGATGACAATCAATAGATCAATTATACTCCGACTTCCTAACATAGCGGTTCACCATACGTGCATGCTACGGGAATCACTAACTCCAACACAAGTATCTCTAGATTCACAACACCCTACTAACATAACTTCTAATATTACCGAATCCACGTCTCAGAACTTACTGAGAGGAATCAAAACTTCTCTTTCTACTCAATGCACATGAAGATGGAGGTTTTTGCATCCTCTTTGGGTACCTAGCACATGGGACTACTTTCATAGCATAAGCCAACTACCAAATCACGCACCACCGTGCTCTAAAGATATAAGTGAAGCACAAGAGCAAAAGTATCTAGCTCAAAAGATATAAGTGAAGCACAAGAGAAAAAGTATCTAGCTCAAAAGATATAAGTGAAGCACAAGAGAAAAAGTATCTAGCTCAAAAGATATAAGTGAAGCACAATGAGCATTCTAGCAAAATCACGATGAGTGCATGTCTCTCTCTCTCAAAAAGGTGTGCAGCAAGGATGATTGTGACACAACAAAAATAAAAGACTCCTAAGATACAAGATGCTCCAAGCAAAACACATATCATGTGGTGAATAAAAATATAGCTCCAAGTAATGTTACCGATGGATTGAAGACGACAGAGGGGATCCCTTCCCGGGGCATCCCCAAGCTTAGGCTTTTTGGTGTCCTTGAATTTGGCTAGGGGGGACTTGGGAATCCCCAATCTTGAGATCTTTCCACTCCTTATCTCTTTGTCCATGAGAACGTCACCCAAAACATGAAAACTTCACAACACAAAACTTAAACAGAAACTTGTGATAACATTAGTACAAGAAAACAAACTACCACTTCTTTTGGTACTGTACAAAACTTAAATTCCATCTATATTAATGATGGGCTACTGTATTCTCACTTTCACATGGCTAGTACCCCCCGATACTAACCATAGTTTCATAAAAACAAGCAACCAACCGAACAAAAACAGAATCTGTCAAAAACAGACGAGTCCGTAGCAATCTGTATACTTCGTATACTTGTGGTATCTCAAAAAATCTTAACAATTACGACGGTCTGGGGAAAAAGCATATCAATCAGCAGAAAAAATAATCAACTCAAAAGCTCTTTCTGACTTAAAATGAAAAATCACCTCGTGAGCGAAAAGTTTTTGTCTTTTTCCAGCAGGATCAAACAACCATTACCAAGACCAATCATAAAGGTTTTGCTTGGCTCAAACACAAAAACACAATCACAACAGAATTGTGAAAGTGTGGATGCAACAAAACAGAAAGAAAAAGATAAATTCATTGGGTTGCCTCCTAACAAGCGTTATTGTTTAGCGTCCTTAGCTAGGCATAAGGATTTTAATGATGCTCACATAAAAGATAGCAATCGGACACGAAGAGAGCATCATGAAACATGTGAAAATCACATCTAAGTCTAACATACTTCCTATGCATAGGCATTTTATAGGAAAAAAGATTGTCAAGACAACCAATAGTTGCCATATGCAAGGAAGAAGAAAGAAACAATAGCAATGTCCACATAACGAGAGGAAAAACTGGTAACATGAAAGTTTCTACCACAATAGTTTCCTCTCTCATAGCAATTACATGTGGGATCATAATCAAATTCAACAAAATAGCTATCACAAAGGATATTCTTTTCATGATCCACATGCATGCAAAGTTGACGCTCTTCAAAAATAGTGGGATTATCATCAACTAAAGTCATGACTTCTCCAAACCCACTTTCAATATTATTGCAAATATCATTGCAACAAGTAGTGGACATAGCAAAACTAGCATCCCCAAGCTTAGGGTTTTGCATATTTTTAGCATGATTGTCATTAATAGAATTTATAATGAAACCATTGCAATCATGCTTTTCATCCAAGGAGCCCTCGTGAATAACTTCATCAATTTCGTCATCACGATTTTCAGATTCGCACATCTCAAGCAAAACTCCATAAAGATAGTCAAGTGCACTCAACTCACTAGCAGTTGGATCAACATAATTGGATCTATTAAAGAGATTAGCAAGTGGATGAGGATCCATATCACTAGATTTTCAGCAAGCGAAGATGCAAGCATATTGAAGGCACATAGCACACAAGCGAACAAAAAGCAAGCGAGAAAAAGGGCGAACGAAGAAGCGAACGGAAAAGGCAAACGAAGGCAAATTGTGAAGTGGAGAGGAAAACGAGAGGCAAGTGGCAAACAAAGTAATGCAAGAGATGAGTTTGCGACACCTAATTGGATGAGTTCTTGACTTGATCTTCTTCCCCAGCAAGGGCGCCAGAAATCCTTCTCCTACTTCTCAAACAATAGCACCAGAAATTGACACGTTGACGGAGATTGGGCTTGCGTTGGTTTTTTCCCTTGAAGAGGAAAGGGTGATGCAGTACAGGAGCAGTAAGTATTTCCCTCAGTTTGAGAACCAAGGTATCGATCCAGAAGGAGGGTCTCGTCAAGTCCAGAGTACCTGCGCAAACGCAAACAAGCTTGCACCCAACGCTTCAAAGGGGTTGTCAATCCCTTCAAGATTGTTTGCAAAGTGAGATCTGAGGGCGGAAAGTGCAATGAAGTAAATAGTGTAAGGCTCAACATATGGTGTGGAGTAGACCCTGGGGGCCATAGTGTTCACTAGAGGCTTCTCTCAAAATAGCAAGTATTACGGTGGGTGAACAAATTACTGTCGAGCAATTGATAGAAGCGCGCAAAGTCATGATGATATCTAAGGCAATGATCAAGCATATAGGCATCATGTCCGAGACAAGTAGACCGATACTTTCTGCATCTACTACTATTACTCCACACATCGACCGCTATCCAGCATGCATCTAGTATATTGAGTTCATGACGAACAGAGTAACGCTTTAAGCAAGATGAAATGATGTAGAGGGATAATCTCAAACCAATGATGAAAACCCCATCTTTTTACCCTTGATGGCAACAACACGATACGTGCCTAGCTACCCCTTCTGTCACTGGGTGAGGTCACCGCACAGTATGAACCCAAAACCAAGCACTTCTCCCATTGCAAGAATCATAGATCTAGTTGGCCAAACAAAACCCACAACTTGAAGAGAATTACAAGGATATGAAATCATGCATAAGAGAGATCAGAAGAAACTCAAATAAGATTCATAGATAATCTGATCATAAATCCACAATTCATCGGATCTCGACAAACACACCGCAAAAGAAGATTACATCGGATAGATCTCCATGAAGATCATGGAGAACTTTGTATTGAAGATCCAAGAGAGAGAAGAAGCCATCTAGTTACTAGCTATGGACCCGTAGGTCTATGGTGAACTACTCATGCATCATCGGAGAGGTCATGGTGTTGATGGAGAAGCCTTCCGTATCCGAATCCCCCCTCCGGCAGGGCACCAGGACGTGCCCCATATGGGATCTTGCGAAGACAGAAGCTTGCGACGGCGGAAAAGTGATTGTGATCGTCCTTCGTTTTTTTGGGAATATTTCGGAATTTATAGGCGCAAGATCTAGGTCAGGGGACCTCCAAGGGGCCCACAAGCCTGGATGGCGTGGGCCCCCCTGGCCGCGGGGTGGGGGCTTGTGGGGCCCGTGGGGCTCTTCTGGGTTGGCCCCCAAGCTCTGTGATCTTCTTTCGTTGTAGAAAAAATCTTTTCGGGGATTTTCTTCCGTTTGGACTCCGTTTCAAAATCTCCTCTGAAAGGAGTCAAAAACATGGAAAAAAATAGGAACTCGCACTTGGCACTTAGTTAATAAGTTAGTCCCAGAAAATAAATAAAAGGCATGCAAAACATCCAAAGTTTGACAAGATAATAGCATGAAACCATCAAAAATTATAGATACGTTGGAGACGTATCACAGCCTTACCTTAGCCGGGACCATTTTCGCCTTTTGACTCGCGTATGCAATTGTGTCACTAGCATTCCAATGTCAAAGAACCCGAAACGACATGTCTAGTCATAAACTCAAGCGACAGTTCCGTACAGGGACAGGCATACATGACCCAGCAAAGCAGGTGTCGGTCATCAGCGAATGTAGACGAGTCGTAGCAAGCTACAAGGACTCCATTACAATGCGTGACATTTCCCAAAGGGATAGACATAGCAGCTAAGAAGGACACATGCCGGTCAACCAATGTGTCCGGAGCAGTAGCGAACTACCATGGCTCGATGGAATCACAAAGGGGAGCATACTACTAGGTATTCGAACCCCATACATATCAAGTACAACACACGTACGCAAGGCATACCGATATGCATAGATACATCGATGGCACCACAACATAACCATAAACATACAAACTTTATTTAGAAGGCTCGGACGAGACTCACACATAATATTACACAGATAGGGGTCTCACGACCCATCATCACAAGTCATACAAACAAGTTTTACAAGCCAGTGGAAGATTAAAGTTGTCTGAGTACAGACATGTGGGAAGGTAAAAGGCACATGGCCTGACTATCTACAGACCCAACCTAGGGCCAGATCGTAGCTGGGACACCAGCTACTCGTCGTCGTCAACGTTTAGATAGAACCCACCATTAGGTTCATTAACAACCTCTACAACAATTTATTTAGCAAATGTGAGTACAAAAGTACTCAGCAAGATTTTAGGATAATCTATCTACTCACGCAATGTATCAACAAGGAGTGGTGGGGTTTCATGCAGAAAGCCAACATATGACTCTTGGCTAGACAAACTTACATTTTCAAATAGCTTTGACAACTTTGTTTTCTCGCACACGAGTCCACTAACACCACAACAATACTCCATCATGGAATCATTCCGTCTCCCTACGGAAATGCCATCCACGACACTCACACTTGTCTTGCATTTTTATGAGTACCCATTTTAGTTGTCTATGAACAACATATGTTTCCAAGTAGTCCATATCCATGGACGTGGCTATTCGAATAGATCATAACCCTGGAGGGGTGTACTTCTTCACACACGCTCTCACCACTTATCACCATGTGCACGTCAGGCACCTCGGCAACCTTCAAGCGGAAGCCCAACGAGGGAGTCGGCCACGACCGTTAATCACGCTAATACCTACTCCAGGTTTATCGCCTATCAGAGGGTAACCCGCACGGAAGTCCGGCCGAGGTTTCTGCCACGGCCCCAAAAGATGTGCGCAGGGTTCCCAAGCCCACCATCCGGGTGCCACTTGGTACATCGTGCCATTGCCTGCCGCATCATAGTCCACCTCTAAGGTCAGCACTATGCATGGCCTTCAGCATGACTATATACACCAGAAACTACTTGCAACTCCTGGACCGAGTACTAGGCGATTAATAAGTCGAGAGGGTCAATTAAGTATCCCAACATGTGGTAGTATCTAGTCTTGGATTACATACACGTAGCTCAGTTCCTAAGGACGGTTCCAATGAAACAACCCGCCATGTACTCCTACATAGCCTTTCACCGGTACCTTTACCAAATCAGGTTCAACACACAACCTTTATTAACTGAACACATTCTCACGATCCTATTCATCACCCAGATGACAGACCTTACACAACTCTAAGCATAGCATGCATAGCAGGATACCACACATCATGGCTCAAACATCTACCAGGTATGCTAGGTTGCAAGGTTTAGCTATTTACTGTGACAAAGACAAGTCATGCAAAGGAATGGGTTCAAGTAAAAGCATTGAAAGCATTTTGACCTAATGCAATAAGTAAGAGCAGGAGCGAGAACATGGGATTTATCGGGATGATCAAAATGATTGCTTGCCTTGTTGCTTAGCAGAGGGGTGATATCCGTCAGTCGGATAATCAGTCGTATCTGAAGGGGGCGGGGCCTATCGAATAACAACATACAATCAATAACAATCATATGCAACAGTCATGATGCATGAGCATGGCATGACATGAAGGGTGATATGTTTCAATGTGGTTGGTGAAACCTTAGTTTGCATCTGGTTTGAAATCCAAATTCAAATATTATTTGAAATGGCATATTTATCTTAATCATTTAATTGATTTGACGAGATGTTGTTTCATAACTTTATTTTTCATGCATTAAAGTAGCACCATTGTGTTCATTGAATTTTTCTGATAATTGTTCATATATTATTTGTCCAATTTGGAGTTATATTCAATTTTATATGAATTTCCAAAGTTTTGAACCTATTCTGAATTATTTTAAACAGAAAAAGGTTTTATTGCATCAGCATGACATCAGCAGGTCAGCTGGCCGTTAAAAGTCAAACCTGACTAGTGGGACCCACTCGTCAGCGACTCTGGCCAGTTTTAGTTAAATTTTAACTTAATTAGCTAATTAACAGAGTAGGACCCACCTGTCAGTGTCTGCTTAGGTTAATTAAATAAGTTATTTTTATTTTTATTATACTTTATTAGTTTGAAGGTGGCCCCACATGTCAGTGACTCAGGGAGGCATAGATCCACCGGCGACGAGGTGGAAGTCACCGACGGTGAGCTCCGGCGACCATAGAGACGGCGGAGGGGCTCGGGTTTTCTATTCCGGCTACGCGGAGGGCACCAGAGGACTGAGCACTCAGCCGCGGTTCCATTTTTGCATAGAACGGTGGCTAAGGTGGCCGGAGTTGACGCTGGCGACGAGCTTGGCGGCTGCCAGAGATCGGGCAACGACGAGGTCATCGAAACCGAAGCCTATTCGTGCGGGGTTTAGCTCCTACAACATCTACGCAACGCGCCGAAGCTGTTGGTGGCCTTAGAATGATCAGCCATTCCCGGAGAGTCACCAGCGACGAGCTCCCGCGCCAGATCTCGTCGGGCTCCAGTGGAACCGGGCGAAAGAGGAAGGGATCGGCTGGGAAAACGTGGGGGAAAGCATCCCGGGCTCACGGGGAGTGTAGAGGCGACGAGAGAGGGCTCGGGGACGGTCGGAGAACGGAGAACGATGGCGGTGAGCTCCGTGGATCCGAGGTTGAAGATGATGGAGATCCGGCGATGCAGGGCTTGGGGGCTTCTTTCCTTTGGCAGAGACGTCGAGCTCGACGAGGCGGAGCGAACGGCACACTCAGGGGCGGGGGAGGACGGCCGGAGCGATGGCTAGCTCGAGCTCGAGCTCGCGGTCATGGCGGCCGAGGAAGAGAGAGAGGAGAGAGCGTCAATGAGGAGGGGAAGAGGTGGGAATGGATCCCGGGAGACTTATCCTCCCTCTCCACCGCATCGGGGTGAAGCAGGCGCGCACGTAGGTGCATGGGCGCCCCGGGAGGAGAGGCGGCGACCTCCTGCTCCGACTGGCGAAGGAGGAAGACGACACGCGTGGAGGTGGGCTAGGCCTCAGGTAAGCGTTAGATAGTTTTCTATTTTTCCTTCTTTCCAGTTTCTGTTTTTTATTCTGACATTTGTTTCTATTTATTTTGGCTCCAAAACTAATCAAAAATAGTTTTAAAAATATTGGGGTGTTAGTTGGAATACTTCCAACTACACATAGAGTTTTTGGAAACTTTAAATTATCAGAAACCAACTATATAAAATTATTTGAAATCAACTATATAATTGATTTCAGTGACCATCAAAACTAAAATAAAATGCCAAAAGTAGTTCGAAAATATGTTTCTCCCCTCATATCTTGTTTTCAACATTCATGAGAAAAGATGAACTTTTCTAATGGCCATTTTGGATTCATTGATTTTGGCAATAGTTGAATTGTATTTTGAATAAGGGGTGGCTAGGGTTTTGCTTTGGTTTTCTTTGCTTTCCTTTTGGATTTCATTTCATTTTCTTGGATGCAAAGAAAGAAAACATGAGCACAGCCTGCTAAACTCTAATAGGGATCACGGATGTGACAACTCACCCCTACTCTAAAGAATCTCGTCCCGAGATTTAGAAGTCGTCGGGAATAGCGTGGGATACTCAAGTCGAAGATGATCCCATCTTTCCCATGTTGCCTCTTTTCAGAATGATTTGACCATTGAGCTTTAAGAAACTTGAGGTTTCGACGTCGAGTGGTATGCTCAGCTTGATCAAGAATACGCACAGGGTATTCTCGGTATGAAAGGTTATCTTGTAGATCAAGCGTTTCGTGGTCCACTTCACGGATAGGATCCGAAAAGCAACGCCTGAGCTGCGAGACGTGGAATACATCATGAACCTTGGAAAGATACGGGGGAAGTTCCAATTGGTAGGCAACTTCTCCTCGTTTGGCAAGAATGCGAAAATGACCGATATAACGAGGAGCTAACTTGCCCTTGATACCGAAACGATGGGTACCCTTCAAAGGTGTAACCCGAAGGTAAGCCTTCTCATCAACTTGAAAGGTCACAGCCTTATGATGACGATCATATTGGCTCTTTTGATGAGACTGGGTTGTTTTCAACTTTTCACGAATAATGCGAACTTGCTCTTCTGCATCCCGGATCATATCCGGACCAAAGAGTTGCCTCTCTCCGGTTTCTGACCAATTAAGAGGTGCTCGACATCTTCGTCCATAGAGAACTTCAAAAGGAGCTTTGCCCAAGCTTGATTGTTAACTATTGTTATAAGAAAATTCGGCGAATGGAAGGCACTTCTCCCAATTCATACCGAACGATATAACACAAGCTCGGAGCATATCTTCTAGGACTTGATTCACTCTTTCTACCTGACCACTTGATTGAGGATGGAAAGCAGTGATAAAAGATGGCTAGCTGTTATACTCTCACGAACTGGAAGAAAATGAGCTACTTTGGAAAGACGATCAATGACCACAAAGATAACATTATTTCCTTTCTTGGTCTTGGGAAATCCAGTGATGAAATCCATACTGACTTTATCCCATTTCCATTCAGGAATAGCTAAAGGTTGAAGGGTGCCAGCATGCCTTTGATGTTCTTCCTTAACTCGACGACAAATGTCGCAGTTAGCAACGAACTCAGCAATTTCTCTCTTCATCCTAGTCCACCAAAACCTCTGGCGTAGGTCCTGATACATCTTAGTACTACCATGATGAATGGTGAGAGGAGAATCATGAGCCTCCTTAAGGATCAACTGCCGCAGACGTTTGCTCTTAGGAACCACTAGATGGTTCTGAAAGAACACAACACCTTGCTCCTTAATAGAGAAATCCCTAGCGTTTCCGCTAGAAATATTCTCCTTGATCCGGGATATACCCTTATCATATGCCTGCACAGCTATGATTTGATCCCTAAGAGTAGGCTTCGCCACCAGGGTAGAAAGGAATCCTTGAGGAACAATGTGAAGATTTAACTTCCGAAATTCCTCATAGAGATGTGGTTGACCTCGTTGTAGCATCAGGTTGTTACAATAAGACTTATGACTTAGTTCATCAGCCATAACATTGGCCTTCCCCGGGGTGTAAGTTATCCCTAAGTCGTAATCTGTGATCAACTCAACCCACCGTATTTGCCTGAGATTCAAATCCGGCTGAGTGAAGATATATTTCAGACTTTGGTGATCAGTGAATATTTCGCAAGGATTACCAAGAAGGTAATGTCGCCAGGTTTTAAGTGCATGGACTACAGCTGCAAGCTCAAGATCATGTATGGGATAATTATCCTCATGTGGACGCAACTGTCGAGATGCGTATGCAATCACATGACAATCCTGCATGAGAATGCAACCTAATCCTTGTCGCGAGGCGTCGCAATAGATAACAAAATCTTTAGAAAATCTGGTGGTAACAACACAGGTGTGGAAGTCAGGCGTCTTTTCAGTTCCTGAAAACTATGCTCACACTGTGGTGTCCACTCGAACTTTTTATCTTTCTTGAGGAGTTCAGTTAGAGGCTTTGCAACCTTGGAGAATTTTTGACAAAGCGGCGACAATAGCTCGCTAGACCAAGAAAACTCCTAACTTGCTTAACCGATTCAGATTGAGTCCAATCAAGGACGGCTTGAACTCTCTCGGGATTGACAGCAATACCCTTACCAGAGATTACGTGGCCTAGATAGGTCAATTCAGGTAACCAAAATTCACATTTCGAAAACTTGGCATAAAGGCGGTGCTCTCGAAGTTTCATCAATACCAGCCTTAGATGCTCGAAATGTTGTTGTTCGTTCTTTGAGTAGATGAGAATATCATCGAGGTATACCACAACGAATTTATCCAAGTACTCCATGACGATTGAATTCATCAAGCGAGAGAAGGTGGCTGGGGCATTGGTTAAACCAAAGGACATGAGGTGTACTCGTATTGTCCATAACGAGTGACAAAAGCCATTTTTGGAATGTCCTCGTTCTTGATCTTGATTTGATGGTAACCCAACCTCAAATCCATTTTGGAGAAGACTGAGGATCCAGCGAGCTGATCATACAGATCGTTGATCCTAGGGAGGAGATACTTGTTCTTTATGGTGACCAGATTGACTGGTCGATAATCTACAACCATCCGATCTGTTCCGTCTTTCTTCTTGACGAAGAGGACGGGACAAGCCCAATGAGAAGAGCTAGGACGAATGAAACCTTTCTTCAAGGCCTCATCTAGTTGCTTCTTAAGTTCGGCTAGCTCCAGGGGTGCCATCTTATAGGGTCTTCTGGCTATTGGGACAGTTCCCGGAACAAGGTCTATCACAAACTGTACATCCCTGTCAGGTGGAATTCCTGGCAGTTCTTCTGGAAAAACATCCGGAAAGTCACGGACTACCGGAATGTCTTCAAGTTCTGGAAGAGGGTTGGCATTGAGGGAATAGAGTTGGCATTTGGCAACTTGAGTAGAGACATTGACTATCTCACCCGAGGGATGGGTAAGCTGAACATTTCTAGAATGAGTATCAATCTTGGCATAATGGGCCGACATCCAGTCCATACCCAAGATGATATTGATATCAAAAGATTTCAGGGCTATCAAAGATGCTAGAAAAACTAGCCTGTCTACTAGAATTTCATTGTCATAGGTTATCCTGGAGGTTTGCCACTTACTACCAGGGGTTTGGACAACCAATGGGATTGGCATATCACAGAAAGACATGTTATGCAAATGTGCATAACTTTCTGAAATGAAGGAATGAGATGACCCGGTGTCAAAAAGAACAGACGCTGGGTGATGATTGACAAGGAGCGTACCCTAAATGACGTCGGGATCCTCTGCAGCTTCTTCTGCTGAAACATAGTTCACACGGCCACGTGCAGGACTTGTCTTCACATAGTAAGCTTTTCCTGACTTGCCTTGCCCAACGGACTTTCCAGGTTGCTTGGCACCCATATTCTAAGGACACTCTCGTGACTAGTGCCCTGGTTTTCCACACTTGTAACAAATCACCTAATTGGCACGTGGTGCAGCATTGCTAGCTGGACCACCATAGGTTTTCGCTGGAGGGTTGGTCTGATTCGCCTGAGACGCCATATAAGATGGCCTTGGGGTATATCTTGGCGGCAGAGATCTATTTGGAACCCACAGCCTGCGTTTTGGAAACGCAGAACCAGATGATGAGCTAGAGTCACGGGAGTGCTTCTTTGTGGCTTCATAGTCGGTATGACCAGTCTCGGCACTGATCGCCTTGTTGACAAGATCTTGAAAGCTTGTACACTCGTGGAGACGCAGGTCACGACGAAGTTCAGGGCTCAGACCCTTACGGAATCTTGCTTGCTTCTTGGCATGAGTTGACACCTCTTCAGTTGCACAGTGGGCGAGGTTACCGAACTCGCGGCTATAAGCATCCACGGTCAATTTTGCCTGCGTGAAGGCACAGAATTCCTCTCGCTTACGGTCCATCAGACCCTCTGGAATATGGTGCAGATGGAAGGCTGCACTAAATTCTGCCCATGTGGCTGCTGGTCCGGAAACACGCATAGCTTCAAAGTTCTCCCACCAAAGATTGGCGGGTCCTTCCAGAAAGTACACCGCAAAGGTCACCTTGTTGGCCTCAGAAATATTTGCAGAGCAAATCTTGCGTGCTATACTGCACAACCAGTCATCAGCGTCGAGGGGGTCGACGGAGTGATGGAACTTCGGAGGATTCAGCTTCACAAAGTCATTGACGGACACTGCATCATTCCTCGGCTGACGAGCCGTATTTTGCTCAATACGCTCTAGCAGACGGTTGGTCTCCCTTTTATTTCTTTCTGCCTCAAGCATAACTTCCGCCAAAGAAGGCGGGTGAGGCTATTCCTCTTGAGGTGCTTGACTACCCTCTCCCTGGTCATGGGCAGGGGCACGGTTCAACCTGGTGAACAACATCCTGACAAACAAACTCACATCTTAGACCAAAATCAACATCAATACCAGTTATGGATTAAGAATGCACTGAACACATGGAATGCGGAAATGAACATCCGAACAACATGGTAACAAGCAACTGCTATATATACACCATGGTTCATACACACCATTACATAGTTCAGTACAACCATAACCGAAGAGCAAACTACTGAAAAGATGATACCACTCATCAGAGGCTTTCCAAGCTTCCTATACATTATTTATCTATCCACCGGAATTCATCTCATGACATAAGCATACTCCACAAGACACACAGGACTGTGGAAGTACAACTACTACCATACTACTCTTCCACTCACGGGTTCAGGCATCCGCATAGAACATCTCATAGAGGTTGCCTCCATGGCCTGGGAGCTCAACCTGCGGATCAGGAAATACTCGAGCCTGAGACCCCTGGGAACCGTAAGGGCACGGGTGTGGCCTTGGTCCCCTGACTAGTGGTAGTAGAGGTCCCCGAAGAGGGGTGACTCCTCCTATAGCAGGCCAGTCAACATGAGCCGGAAAATGGGTCCTAACAGGGTTCAATATCTCCATATCTCCATACCTTGTCTGGACTACAGGTGCCAGCTGTGTCAAAGCCGTCCACACACGGGCACGTGTAGCATAGAGCTCCATACGAAGGGCACGAGCATCCATGTCTCTATTCTGTAGCATCTCAGCGGTGGACTGCAGCAGTGGATCCTCCATAGAGGAATCAAAGTAGACCCCATTGAGGCATCCTTCTTCTACTGGCTGAGAGGCATGAACATAGCAAAACTCTTAATTCTGCAGCAGTGCATGTCTGGCCCTCATAATGGTCGGCATTGAATAGGCAGCATCTTGTACTGCCATATCAACAATAACCCCCAATCCATAAGACCAATGGATCGGCTCCTCAGCTCCAGGGTAATCTGGGAATACGCTAACAGTGCACAGATACTGACTCTGATTAAAATCCCGGTATGGCTCCTCCACTGTATACTCTGGGTACTAGCGGTAACCGGCTACTGACATCATCCTCACTAGCATGGCCGTGTGACCCTGCACATCAATGCACCTAGTCAGACGGACCACCTGACGAGAAGGATGGCCAGGCATCTGAAAATATAGAGTAATGCAAAGGCATTAGAGCTCTAGAGACAAAATTGGGCAGCATAATGGCTGTAAATGCTCAAAAACAATTTTGAGACAACCCACAAAAGATAGGATAGCATAACCACTCAACTATCAAGTTCAATTCCATGGTCATCGAAACTTACTTTCTTGGAATAAAAGAAACTCGGAGTAACTCTTGACTCGTTGTCCTATAATCTATCGATCAGTAATACACGATCCTGGGAGAAAGATATGTAACCTGGTTCTTAATCCCCACAGAAAAGATGAGGATGACCAGAATAGAATAACTTGAGAACATAAGCAAGAGTCTTACGTTCCCTTCCACAAACAATTCCCTTATATATAACTAAAGCTATTCTAGACTCAACTTCGACCAGTTTGGCGTAGTAATCCTATAGTCGGTCAGGCTCTGATACCAACGATGTCGGGACCCCGATCCTAAGCCATAGGAATCCAGCCTGTAACACATCACATCTCTTTGCGGTCTCACGCACGGTTATTCCCACGGCTGCAGACTTACCTTAGCCGGGACCGTTTGCGCCTTTTGACTCGCGTATGCAATTGTGTCGCTAGCATTCCAATGTCAAAGAACCCGGATCGACATGTCTAGTCATAAATTCAAGCGGCAGTTCCGTACAGGGACAGGCATACATGACCCAGCAAAGCAGGTGTCGGTCATCAGCGTATGTAGACAAATCATAGCAAGCTACAAGGACTCCATTACAACGCGTGACATTTCCCAAAGGGACAGACACAGCAGCTAAGAAGGACACATGCCGGTCAACCAATGTGTCCGGAGCAGTAGCGAACTACCATGGCTCAATGCAATCACAAAGGGGCATTTCCCCGTAAGGAGTGCTACTAAGGCATACGACTAGGTATTCGAACCCCATACATATCAAGTACAACACACGTACGGATGGCATACCGATATGCATAAATAGATTGATGGCATCACAACATAACCATAAACATACAAACTTTATTGAGAAGGCTCGGACGAGCCTCACACATAATATTACACAGATAGGGGTCTCACGACCCATCATCACAAGTCATACAAACAAGTTTACAAGCCAGCGGAAGATTAAAGTTGTCTGAGTACAGATAGGTGGAAAGGTAAAAGGCACATGGCCTGACTATCTACAGACCCAACCTAGGGCCAGATCGTAGCTGGGACACCAGCTACTCGTCATCGTCAACGTCTAGATAGAACCCACCATTAGGGTCATTAACAACCTCTGCAACAATTTATTAAGCAAATGTGAGTACAAAAGTACTCAGCAAGACCTTAGGATAATCTATTTACTCATGCTATGTATCAACAAGGAGTGGTGGGGTTTCATGCAGAAAGCCAGCATATGACTCTTGGCTAGACAAACTTACATTTTCAAATAGCTTTGACAACTTTGTTTTCTCGCACACGAGTCCACTAACACCACAACAATACTCCATCGTGGAATCATTCCGTCTCCCTACGGAAATGCCATCCACGACACTCACACTTCTCTTGACATTTTTATGAGTAACCATTTTAGTTGTCTGTGAACAACATATGTTTCGAAGTAGTCCATATCAGCGGACGCGGCTATTCGAATAGATCATAACCCTGCAGGGATGGGTACTTCTTCACACATGTTCTCGCCACTTATTGCCATGTGCACGTCATGCACCTCGGCAACCTTCAAGCGGAAGCCCAGCGAGGGAGTCGGCTACGACCGTTAATCACGCTAATACCTAGTCCAGGTTTATCGCCTATCTGAGGGTAACCCGCACGGAAGTCCGGCTGAGGTTTCCGCCACGGCCCCAAACGATGTGCACAGGGTTCCCAAGCCCACCATTCAGGTGCCACTTGGTACACCGTGCCACTGCCTACCGCATCATAGTCCACCTCTAAGGCCAGCACTATGCACGGCCTCCAACATGACTATAAACCCCAGAAACTACTTGCAACTCCTGGACCGAGTACTAGGCGATTAATAAGTCGAGAGGGTCAATTAAGTATCCCAACATGTGGTAGTATCTAGTCTTGGATTACATACACGGAACTCAGTTCCTAAGGACGTTTCCAATGAAACAACCCGCCATGTACTCCTACATAGCCTTTCACCGGTACCTTTACCAAATCAGGTTCAACACACAACCTTTATTAACTGAACACATTCTCATGATCCTGTTCATCACCCAGATGACAAACCTTATACAACTCTAAGCATAGCATGCATAACAGGATAAGACACATCATGGCTCAAGCATCTACCAGGTATGCTAGGTTGCAAGGTTTAGCTATTTACTGTGACAAAGACAGGTCATGCAAAGGAATGGGTTCAACTAACGTGGTAAAAGCATTGAAAGCATTTTGACCTAATGCAATAAGTAAGAGAAGGAGCGAGAACATGGGATTTATCGGGATGTCAAAATGATTGCTTCCTTTGATGCTCAGCAGAGGGGTGATATCCGTCAGTCGGATAAACAGTCGTATCCGAAGGGGCGGGGCCTATCGAGTAACAACATACAATCAATAACAATCATATGCAATAGTCATTATGCATGAGCATGGCATGAAATGAAGGGTGATATGTTTCAACGTGGTTGGTGAAACCTTAGTTTGCATCTGGTTTGAAATCCAAATTCAAATATTATTTGAAATGGCATATTTATCTTAATCATTTAATTGATTTGACCTGATGTTGTTTCATAACTTTATTTTTCATGCATGAAAGTAGCACCATTCTGTTCATTGAATTGTTCTGATAATTGTTCATATATTATTTGTCCAATTTGGAGTTATATTCAATTTTATATGAATTTCCAAAGTTTTGAACCTATTCTGAATTATTTTTAAATAGAAAAAGGTTTTATTGCATCAGCATGACATCAGCAGGTCAGCTCGCCGTTGAAAGTCAAACCTGACTAGTGGGACCCACTCGTTAGTCACTCTCGCCAGTTTTAGTTAAATTTTAACTTAATTAGCTAATTAACACAGTAGGACCCACCTGTCAGTGTCTGTTTAGGTTAATTAAATAATTTATTTTTATTTTGATTAAACTTAATTAGTTTGAGGGTGGCCCCACATGTCAGTGACTCAGGGAGGCTAAGATCCACCAGCAGAGAGGTGGAACTCACCGGCGGTGAGCTGTGGGGACCACACAGACGACGGAGGGGCTCGGGTTTTCTATTCCGGCTACCAAACGTCACGCGGAGGGCACCAGAGGAACCAGCACTCAGCCGTGGTTCCATTTTTGCATAGAACGGGGGCTAAGGTGGCCGGAGATGACGCCGGCGACGAGCTTGACGGTTGCCGGAGATCGGGCAAGGACGAGGTCATCGAAACCGAAGCCTATTCGTGCGGGATTTAGCTCCAACATCATCTACGCAACGCGTTGAAGCTGTTGGTGGCCTTAGAATGATCAGCCGTTCACCGGAGAGTCACCGGCGACGAGCTCCCGCGGCGGATCTCGTCGGGCTCCGGTGGAATCGGGCGAAAGAGGAAGGGATCGAGGGGGGAAATGTGAGGGAAAGCATCCTGGGCTCACGGGGAGTGCAGAGGCGACGAGAGAGGGCTCGAGGACGGTCGAAGAAGGGAGAACGACGGCGGCGAGCTCCGGGGATCCGAGGTTGAAGACGATGGAGATCCGGCGATGCAGGGCTCGGGGGCTTCTTTCCTTTGGCAGAGACGACCAGCTCAACGAGGCGGAGCGAACGGCACACTCAGGGGCAGGGGAGGACGGCCGGAGCGATGGCTAGCTCAAGCTCGAGCTCGCGGTCATGGCGGCCGAGGAAGAGAGAGAGGAGAGAGCATGAATGAGGAGGGGGAAGAGGTGGGAATGGATCCCGGGAGACTTATCCTCCCTCTCCAGCGCATCGGGGTGAAGTAGGCGTGCACGTAGGTGCGTGGGCACATCGGGAGGAGCGGCGGCCACCTCCTGCTCCGACTAGTGAAGGAGGAAGACGACAAGCGTGGAGGTGCGTTGGGCCTCACGTAAGCGTTAGATAGTTTTCTTTCTTTCTTTTTTCTTCTTTCAAGTTTCTGTTTATTCTTCTGACATTTGTTTCTATTTATTTTGGCTCCAAAACTAATCAAAAATAGTTTTAAAAACACTGGGGTGTTAGTTGAAATATTTCCAACTACACATAGAGTTTTCAACATTTTTGGAAACTTTAAATTATTTGAAATCAACTATATAATTGATTTCGCTGATCTTCAAAACTAAAATAAAATGCCAAAAGTAGTTTGAAAATATGTTTCTCCCGTGATATCTTGTTTTCAACATTTATCAGAAAAGATGAACTTTTCTAATGGCCATTTTGGATTCATTGGTTTTGGCAATAGTTGAATTGTCTTTTGAATAAGGGGTGGCTAGGGTTTTGCTTTGGTTTTCTTTGCTTTGCTTTTGGATTTCATTTCATTTTCTTGGATGTAAAGAAAGAAAACATGAGCATAACCTGCTAAACTCTAATAGGGATCAGGGATGTGACACTCGCATCATAATGAGCTTCCGCTTCATGCACAACCAAGGAGTAAGCTTATAGATACATAGAGTCACACGCCAGGTGCTATTACTATAGCTCTGCTCCCGAAACTGATTCATACCATCTGTACTTAGAGCAAGCCATAAGTTCCTTGCGTCAGTTACAAAGTCCGGGATCTCTCTCTCGATTTTTCTCCACTGCGACCCATCAGCGGGTACTCTTAACAACATGTATTTCTTACGGTCTTCTTTGTGCAACCGCAACAACTTGGCATGCTCTTTGTTTTGGAACAAACGTTTTAACCGTGGTATTATAGGATCATACCACATCACCTTGGCAGGAATCCTCTTCCTGGGGCGCTCGCCCTCAACATCACCATGGTCATCGCGGCTAATCTTATAGCGCAATGCACCTCATACCGGGCATGCATTCAAATTCTCGTACTCCTCATAACGGTAGAGTATGCAGTCATTAGGGCATGCATGTATCTTCTGCACCTGTAATCCTAGAGGGAAAACAACCTTCTTTGCTTCATACGTACTGGCACGCAATTGATTATCCTTTGGAAGCATCTTCTTTTTCCTTTTCAGCAACTTCTCCAAATCCCTTGTCATATATACCATTCTCTCCCTCCCATTACAGCAATTCCAGTGTGGTACTGATACGTCTCCAACGTATCTATAATTTTTTATCGTTCCATGCTATTATATTATCAACTTTGGATGTTTTATATGCATGAATATGTTATTTTATATTATTTTTGGGACTAACCTATTGACCTACAGCCCAGTGCCAGTTCCTGTTTTTTCCTTGTTTTTGACCTTTTTCAGATAGGAATATCAAACGGAGTCCAAACAGAGTAAAACTTTCGCCGTGATTTTTTATGGAAAATATCAAAAATACCAGAAAAAAAGATACCGAAGAGGAGTCCCGAGGAAGCCACGAGCCAGGGAGGCGCGCCCACCCCACCCACCCCCCCCCCGGGCGTGCCTGGGGGGCTCGTGACTCCCTTGTGGGTCCCCCTGACTTGTTCTCGATGCCATCTGGTCTTATAAATACAGAAACCTCCAGAAATAAACCTAGATCGGGAGTTCTGCCGCCGCAAGCCTCTGTAGCCACCAAAAATTAATCGGGAGCCCGTTCCGGCACCCTCCCAGAGGGGGAATCCATCTCCCGTGGCCATCTTCATCATCCCGGCGATCTCCATGACGAGGTGGGAGTAGTTATCCCTCGGGGATGAGGGTATGTACCAGTAGCTATGTGTTTGATCTCTCGCTCTCGTGTTCTTGAGATGTCATGATCTCTATGTACCGCGGGCTTTGCTACTATAGTTGGATCCTATGATGTTCTTCCCCCTCTCCCTTCTTGTAATGAATTGAGTTCTCCCTTTGAAGTTATCTTATCGGATTGAGTCTTTAAGGAATTGAGAACACTTGATGTATGTCTTGAACGTGTCTATCTGTGGTGACAATGGGATATTCATGTGAGTACTTGATGTATGTTTTGGTGATGAACTTGTGGGTTTCGTGACATTGGGAATCTATGCATAGAGGTTGGCACACATTTTATTCTTGACTCTCCGGTAGAAACTTTGGGGTACTCTTTGAAGTTCTATGTGTTGGTTGAATAGATGATTCTGAGAGTGTGTGATGCATATCGTCTAATCATGCCCACGGATACTTGAGGTGACAATGGAGTATCTAGGTGACATTAGGGTCTTGGTTGATGTGTGTCTTAAGGTGTTATTCTAGTACGAACTCTAGGATAGATTGAACGGAAAGAATAGCTTCATGTTTTTTTACTACGGACTCTTGAATAGATCGATCAGAAAGAATAACTTTGTGGTGGTTTCGTACCCAACAATAATCTCTTCGTTTGTTCTCCGCTATTAGTGACTTTGTAAACTAATATGAGAGTGTTTAGACAACTAAAATAATGATCTAAACGCTCTTATATTAGTTTACGGAGGGAGTATATCTTTAGATCTTGCAACCGAATCTTTTAGTTTCTTGTTTTATCACTAGTTTAGTTTATTAAAATAAAACTACCAAAAATTGGAATTTAGGTTGCCTCATATGCTTCATCTTTTTAATGTCTTTCGTGAAAATGATGGGAAGGAAAATTGTGCTCAAGTGCTAGAAGAAGAATTACATAGCATGCTTGGCATAAAATATTTGAATGATGAGCATGATTGCAATGTTGTTAGTATGAATACTTTGAATATCCATGATGCTAATGATATGCAAAGCTACAAGCTTGGGGATGCTATGTTTGATGAAGATGATCTTTTTAGTGCCCCCACTTTGAATGATCAAATTTATTATGATGAAAGCATACCCCCTATTTATGATAATTATTGTGATGATACTTATGCTATAAAGAAGAGAGATGATAAAACTTGTCATACTCTTGAGTATCCTTTCACCGAACATCACTCTTTTAATGTGGAAACAATTTGTAGTGCTCAAGTCTTTTACGATACTCCCACTATTAATCATGAGAATAAATTTGCTATTGTGGAGAGTAGTAAAATTCCTATGCTTGTAGATCATGAAAGGAATGATTTAGGTGCTGGTTATATTGTTGAATTCATTCATGATGCTACTGAAAATTATTATGAGTGAGGAACATATGCTTCTACATATCGCAATAATATCAAGTTCCCTTTCTATGTGTTGAAAGTTTTGAAGCTATGCTAGTTTTACCTTCCTATGCTAGTTGATTCTTTCTCTAAAAAATTGTTTGTTCACAAAATCCCTTTGCATAGGAAGACGGTTAGGCTTAAATGTGCTATTCATATATTTATTTTTTATGTGAGCATCATTGAAATCATCATGCCTAGCTTGAAAGGCATTAAAGAAAAGCGCTTGTTGGGAGACAACCCAATATGTATCCTTACTGTTTTTGTGTGTTCACATAATTAATATACTGTATTAATCATGTTTTATAGCTTTTATTTCAATAAAGTGACAAGTAAAGCCTTTATGATTAGTTTGGATGATAGTTGTTTGATCATGCTGAAAAAGACAGAAACTTTGCACTCACGAAATAATTTTTAATTTCTATCCAGATAGTTATTTTATGTTGATTTTTTATGCTGATTTGTATAAAAATTTCCTTAATTTTAATAATTGTTTCAGAATTTTTGGAGGTGCAGAAGTATGGTTATTGTTCAGATCATTACAGACTGTTCTGTTCTTGACAGATTCTGTTTTCAATGCATAGTTTGCTTGTTTTAGTGTTTCCATAGATTATATTAAGTGATATAGATTGTGGAAATGATAAGATACAGTAGGCATTGTGTGGGAAAATTTATGAATCTTTTCTTGACAGTACCAAAATGAATGATTTGTCTTTATTATACTAACCCATCTCACGAAGTCCCGTTAAGTTTTGTGTTGTGAAGTTTTCAAGTTTTGGGTAAAGTTTGGATGGACTAAGAAACAAGGAGTGGAAAGAGCCTAAGCTTGGGGATTCTCAAGGCACCCCAAAACCATATTAAAGGACACCAAAAATCCTAAGCTTGGGGATGCCCCGGGAAGGCATCCCCTCTTTCATCTTCAATCCATCGGTAACTTTACTTGGGGCTATATTTTTATTCACCACATGATATGTGATTTTCTTGGAGCATCATTTTATTTTATTAATACTTGGTTGGTGTTATTTATATTAATTTCTTGCATCATTTAGTTCAATAAAAATGTCAAGGATAGTCTTTACCATGCTTAATTTGCAAGTATACGAGTTGCTATTCCAAAACAGAAAGTTTGCTTGTAGAACAAAAATTCCCTAGAATTTTCTGTACGTCAGAATAGCTTGAAATTTTGAAACGGTATGCTCTTATAAATTATCTACAGAATGGAATTTTTTTAAGATTTTTTGGAGTTAATTAAGTATGAATCTTGCTGCATTATTTACATACTATTCTGTTTAGGCAGATTGTTGTTTTGTTTGCATATGTTTGCTTGTTTAACGATTCCATTTGAGGATGGGAGTTTTAAATATGCAGAGGCATTTAGTATGCAATGTCAAATAATGATTTTAGTTATTTTATACAGTAGAGGATGATAAAGTTTTTCATTGATTTATACTAACCTATCTCACGAGTTCTTGTTGAGTTTTGTGTGGATGAAGTTTTTAAGATTTCGGAAACCCTCATATGAGAGGAATTAAGGAGACACAAAAAGCTCAAGATTGGGGATGCCCAAGTCATACCCAATCCATATTTCAAGAAGTATCAAACGTCTAAGCTTGGGGATGCCCCGGTTGGCATCCCACCTTTCTTCTACAACAATTATCGGTTAGTATCGATTGAACCTAAGTTTTTGCTTCTTCACATGTTTTGTGCTATACTTGAAGTTTTTTTATTTTGTTTGAATAAGGTACTTAGGATCTGAAATTCTTAGATGGGAGAGTCTTCACATAGCCAAATAATTATTCAACTACTCATTGAGCTTCACTTATATCTTGTGGAGTAGTTTGTCTTTTGCTCTAGTGCTTCACTTATATCTTTGTAGAGCATTGAAATGGTTTTATTTTATAGAAATTCTTGAACTCTCATGCTTCACTTATATTATTTTGAGAGTCTTAAAAAGCATGGTAATTTTATTAGGTTATGAATCTAGTCCTAATATGATGGGCATCCAAGAGGGATATAGTAAAAACTTTCATATAGAGTGCATCAAATACTATGAGAAGTTTGATTCTTTGCATATAGTTTTGATATATAAAGATGGTGATATTAGAGTCATGCTGGTGAGTAATTATGGATTGGTAGAAATGCTTGTGTTAGAGTTTGTGATTCCCGTAGCATGCACGTATGGTGAACCGCTATGCTAGGAAGTCGGAGCATGATGTTTTTATTGAGTGTCATCCTTTGTGTGGAGGTCGGGATCGCGCGATGGTTAACTCCTACCAAACCTTCCCCTAGGAGCATGTGTCTAATACTTTGTTTCGATTATTAATAAAACTTTTGCAATAAGTATGTGAGTTCTTTATGACTAATGCTGAGTCCATGGATTATACGCACTCTCACCCTTCCACCATTGCTAGCCTCTCTAGTACCGTGCAACTTTTGCCGGTACATTACACCCACCATATATCCTTCCTAAAAACAGCCACCATACCTACCCATCATGGCATTTTTATAGCCATTCCGAGATATATTGCCATGGAACTTCCACCGTTCTGTTTATTATGACGTGCACCATCATTGTCATATTGCTTTGCATGATCATGTAGTTAACACTGTATTTGTGGCAAAGCCACGTTCATATCTTTCATACATGTCACACATGAGTCATTGCACATCCCGGTACACCGCCGGAGGCTTTCATATAGATTCATATCTTTTGTTCTAAGAATCGAGTTGTAAGTAAATAAAAGTGTGATGATCATCATTATTAGAGCATTGTCCCATGTGAGGAAGGGAAGGAAGCTATGATTCCCTCACAAGTTGGGATGAGACTCCGGACTATAAAAATAAAATAAAAGAGGCCAAAGAGCCCACAAAAAATGAAAAGGAAAAAAAAAGAGGCCAAAGAGCCCAAACAAAAAAATGAGAGAAAAAGAGAGAAGGGACAATGCTACTATCCTTTACCACACTTGTGCTTTAAAGTAGCACCATGATCTTCATAATAGAGAGTCGCCTATTTTTTCACTTTCATATACTAGTGGGAATTTTCATTATATAACTTGGCTTGTATATTCCAATGATGGGCTTCCTAAAAAGTGCCCTAATTCTTCGTGAGCAAGCAAGTTGGGTGCACACCCACTAGTTCCCTTTTGATCTTTCATACACTTATAGCTCTAGTGCATCCGTTGCATGGCAATCCCTACTCATTCACATTGATATCTATTAATGGGCATCTCCATAGCCCGTTGATATGCCGAGTCGATGTGACCATCTCCTCCTTTTTGCCTCACAACCTCCACCATATTCTATTTCACCTATAGTGCTATATCCATGGCTCACACTCTTGTATTGCGTGAGAGTTGAAAAGGTTTGAGAAAATAAAAGTGAGAAAACAATTGCTTGACTAATATCGGGGTTGTGCATGATTTAAATACGTTGTGTGGGGAAGATGGAGCATAGCGAGACTATATGATATTGTAGGGATAACTTTCTTTGGCCATGTTACTTTCAAAAGACATGATTGCTTTGTTAGTATGCTTGAAGTATTATTGTTCTTATGTCAATATTAAACTTTTTTGTCTTGAATCATATGGATCTAAATATTCATGCCACAATATATGTTAGGTAGAATTCCACATCAAAAAAATTGTTTTTATCATTTACCTGCTCGAGGACGAGCAGGAATTAAGCTTGGGGATGCTTGATACGTCTCCAACGTATCTATAATTTTTGATCATTCCATGCTATTATATTATCAACTTTGGATGTTTTATATGCATGAATATGCTATTTTATATTATTTTTGGGACTAACCTATTGACCTAGAGCCCAGTGCCAGTTCCTGTTTTTCCTTGTTTTTGACCTTTTCAGATAGGAATATCAACCGGAGTCCAAACAGAATAATACTTTCGCCGTGATTTTTTATGGAAAATAACAAAAAATACCAGAAGAAAAAGATACCGGAGAGGAGTCCCGAGGAAGCCACGAGCCAGGGAGGCGCGCCCACCCCACTGGGCGTGCCTGGGGGCTCGTGACTCCCTCGTGGGTCCCCCTGACTTGTTCTCGATGCCATCTGGTCTTATAAATACATAAACCTCCAGAAATAAACCTAGATCGGGAGTTCCGCTGCTGCATGCCTCTGTAGCCACCAAAAACCAATCAAGAGCCCGTTTTGGTACCCTGCCGGAGGGGGAATCCATCTCCGGTGGCCATCTTCATCATGCCGGCGATCTCCATAACGAGGAGGGAGTAGTTCTCCCTCGGGGCTGAGGGTATGTACCAGTAGCTATGTGTTTGATCTCTCTCTCTCGTGTTCTTGAGATGTCATGATCTCGATGTACCGCGGGCTTTGCTACTATAGTTGGATCCTATGATGTTCTTCCCCCTCTCCCTTCTTGTAATGAATTGAGTTTTCCCTTTGAAGTTATCTTATCGGATTGAGTCTTTAAGGAATTGAGAACACTTGATGTATATCTTGCACGTGTCTATGTGTGGTGACAATGGGATATTCATGTGAGTACTTGATGTATGTTTTGGTGATCAACTTCCAGGTTTCGTGACATTGGGAATCTATGCATAGAGGTTGGCACACATTTTATTCTTGACTCTCCGGTAGAAACTTTGGGGCACTCTTTGAAGTTCTATGTGTTGGTTGAATAGATGATTCTGAGATTGTGTGATGCATCTCGTATAATCATGCCCACGGATACTTGAGGTGACAATGGAGTATCTAGGTGACATTAGGGTCTTGGTTGATGTGTGTCTTAAGGTGTTATTCTAGTACGAACTCTAGGATAGATTGAACGGAAAGAATAGCTTCATGTTTTTTTACTACGGACTCTTGAATAGATCGATCAGAAAGAATAACTTTGTGGTGGTTTCGTACCCAACAATAATGTCTTCGTTTGTTCTCCGCTATTAGTGACTTTGGAGTGACTCTTTGTTGCATGTCGAGGGCTAGTTATATGATCCAATTATGTTATCATTGTTGAGAGAACTTCACTGGTGAAAGTATGAACCCTAGGCCTTGTTTCCACGCATTGCAATACCGTTCGTGCTCACTTTTATTATTAATTACCTTGGGTTTTTTTCTAATTTCAGATTACAAAAACATATATCTACTATCCATATTGCACTTGTATCACCATCTCTTCCTTGAACTAGTGCACCTATACAATTTACCATTGTATTGGGTGTGTTGGGGACACAAGAGACTCTCTTTGTTATTTGGTTGCAGGGTTGCTTGAGAGAGACCATCTTCATCCTACGCCTCCCACGGATTGATAAACCTTAGGTCACCCACTTGAGGGAAAATTGCTACTGTACTACAAATCTCTGCACTTGGAGGCCCAACAACGTCTACAAGGAGAAGGTTGCGTAGTAGACATTAGGTACCCACATTTTGTTATCATCTTTGCAATTTGGGTACAACAATTTTTTGTGATCCGCTAACATGCCCTCCAACTTCAACCTCTCATTTTCACTTTCGCGGTTTCTGTGTGCATCAACAATGGCCCGACCAAGACCATCAACGGGCTCACCTAATGCCTCTTCTTTAGCTTCCCCCATTGTAGTACCATCATATGCAGTGAACCTAGGATAATTGTCATCATCCTCTTCTTCTTTATTGTCTTCCATTATAACCCCTCTTTCTCCATGCTTGGTCCAACAGTTATAGCCGGACATGAAACGGGACTGAAGTAGGTGGTTGTGAAGGACTTTTGTGGTAGATTAATCCTTATTATTCTTATAGACACCACATGGACAACACATACAACCATTCCGCTTCTTTGCATCGGCCCCACGAATAAAATTATGCAGGCCATTAATGAACTCAAGAGAGCGTTGGTCAACGTACATCCATTACCGGCTCATCTTCATTACACAACATTTAAGTGACCAAATTAATACAAGTTCATCCCATTACATCCAAAGTAGAGTAGTGAACAAAATTTATTATTGCAAAAATATATACGTAAAGTTCATACATACTTCTCATAAGACAACATACAACTATCTAAGGTATTTAAATTCAACAGCAAATGTGATGCAAATCGCAACTAAGGTAACAATTGATCCAACAGCATAATGATATCAAGCCTCTTTATTAATGGCATATTTTCTAATCTTTTTAATCTTCAAGTGCATTGCATCCATCTTGATCTTGTGATCATCGACGACATCAGCAACATACAACTTCGATTTCATCTTCTCTTCTTCAATTCTTTTTAATTATTCTTTCAAATAATCTTTTTTTCAACTAAATTTAACTTCTCGACAAAAGGCTCGGATTCAATTTCCGGTTCACATTCCTCCTAGATAAAAATATCTATGTCAACTTGATGGGCATAATTGTCATAAACATGATATGAAACAAATAGTTATAAAAGATAATATACCACATCGGAATCATAAACCGGACGAGGGATGACAGGGACGGATATCAAAACCATGGCATTGTATATAAAAAACAGTAATACAAGTTAGAAAATTATACAAGTCATTATCTACATCATGCAAATAAGATTTGTTTTACAAAAAGGAATAAGAACAAGAGGCTCACCAAGGTGGTGCCAGCGACAGGACTGCGTGGGTGATCGACGGCAGTGAGGATGGGGACGGAAAGGCACTAACTAAACGACACCTACATATTTGCAAACTAAGAAGTTAATTTAAACTCAATTTGCATATAAATCAAATAAACTCCCATATAATTACTTCCAGACTAAAACACACAAATCATTATAATTACAGAGCATGAAACGAGCTAAACAAGGAATGAGAGATGAAAGGGTGAAGTTACTAACCTTTTAGAACCCTAGGATAGATGGGGTGCCGCCAATCTTGACAAATCTTCGAAAAAATGGAGGATCAACTCTAGCTTGGGGAAGGAAACGGAGAGGAGAGAAAGCTTGGACTCGGGCTGGACGAAGCAGCTTTATATAGGGAAGACTTTAGTCCCGGTTGGATATACCAATTGGGACTAAAGGTCTATCTTTAGTCCCGGTTGGTGATACCAACCGGGACTAAAAGGGCTCGCACACGGGCCCCAGCCTGCCGCAACCCCTTTAGTCCCGGTTGGTATCACCAAGCGGGACTAGAGGTCCCATTTAAACTGAAACTAAGCATGGTCGTGCCCTCGTCCGCTCCTAGCCGTTGGTACCGGGACTAATGCTCACATTAATCCCGGCCCCAAATCCGACCAGGACTAAAGCTCCAAACGAAATGCATGTTTTCTACTAGTGAACGTGCCAATACATACCCAAATACCCTGCGCCGGCCGGTATAGATACTCGAATACCCGTGCAAAACATTGGATCGCCACACAAATCATGCATTCAACTCCGGGCCCATGTGCGACCAACCATGAGGGTTTAAGTCCTCGTGCTTACATTATTTCTGGATTTTTTTTTCAGAATTTCCAGCGATACGCTTAGGGGAGACGTTTCCGTCGACGATGAGGCATCTATAGTGACTTCATAAATCTCAAGATGATATGGTAGCACAGTCTCTTGGAGGTGTTTATAGGGGTATGATATGCGTGTATGCGTTTATAGAAATGATTATATACGTGTATATAATAGCACTTCCGTCTGTACTGTGTTAAAAAAACTGTCGACACATATACATCCGACCAGGTATATATATGTGACATGACTAGATACCTTTTATTTCCTTTTTTCGGCAAAAGGACTTTTTCTTTTGTCCGTGTGCACGTACAAATGTCGGCTTCTTCCTCAAGCATACACATTAAATAAACAGGCATACGTGCCCTAAAATACTGTGTCCGTCCCATATTCCGTAATAGGATGACGCACGATACCGCGAGCAGGCGAGCTCGTCCACGCCAATGAATATCTGGGAAACTATCATCCATATTTGCATGTTGATGTAAGCTTTTTCATATCCACAATACTCCTTCTCTCCGTTCTTAAATATAAATTTTTCTACATGTTTTTTTAAAAAATTACATACAGATATATATAAACATATTTTAAAGTGTAGATTTATTTTTTTTGTTTCGTATATAGTCTTCTAGTGAAATTTTTAAGAAGACTTATATTGAGAAACCGAGGGAGTATATATTGAGATGAGTCTTTTCCCGTGCATGTTGTATGTGAAGGTGTCATGTGCATGTTGAGAGAAATTGGTTAGTGCGACATATTTGCATGCTCAGGTGAGCTTTTACCTGTGCATAATTGTATGGTGAGATCAGCTTTTCCCTACACATGTATGTTACAGGTAAGAGAAACAGCCTAGTGGGGCTAGCTATTTGGATAAAATAAATCATTAGATTGGACTTAATTCATCTTTTCTTTCAAACTGTGCATGCAAAGTACTCCCTCGGTCCTAAAATAAGTGTCTTAACTTTGTACTAACTCTAGTATAAAGTTGTATCTAGTATAAAGTTGTATTAAGCTTGAGACGGTTATTTTGGGACGGAGGGAGTAGAATAGATCGATCATAGGAGTGACTATATGATTCCCAAGGAGTGGAGTCCTCCAAGTTCCTATGAACCTCCTGGAACCAAAGAAGCCCTCAATGTTTCTCTGTAACAGTGACCCCCCCTCTCTCTCTATCCACGATTATGTGTGCATATGTCTAAATCTATCTGGGGCCATCCCTATCCTCTAACCGACAGCAAGACAAGATTAAACTAACACTGCTCCACATAATCCAAGAGATCGAATCTAATACCACTCCACTCCACATCGGTCCAAGCAAGAGATCGAATTAGGGTTTTGTTTCTCCGTATGCATAGTCAATGCCCCCTTCGAAAGTAACATCCTGTCATTCGCGCAGGGAGCTGGCTACCAGCTGGCCCCGCCGGCCGGCGATCCCGCCGCCGGCGCTGCCCCTGCAGGCGCGCGCGGTGTGTGTAGGGCCCCACGCACGCACCTCCGGCCATATTTTGCATGCATGGCGCACACACTGCCGAGCTGCAGCCTGCAGGCGATCGGCGTGACTAGCCGTGGCCGTGGCCGTGGCCGGCCGTACCCTGTCGTTCTCCGTCAGGCGATCGACATGGCCCGTACCTGAGTCGTCATTTGGCGGCCGGGGCCGCCCCCGGAGAATCTCACTCGTGTTAACCCTCGCAACTTTCAGAGACAGGCTTTGAATAGAAGTGCATTTGTTTTTCTCCTAGGTTGCCTTTGCCCTCTCGTGCATAGTACTTGCTGCGTCGTCGTCTAGCTGGCTCCCGCGCGCGCTCCATCGATCGCTGTCTCGTCTTCTGTTTCAGTTCCCAGCGGCCGGCCTCCCGTGCACAGTGCATCTATCGCTTGCTGCCACTTTAAATGTCCAGGGGTTCAAACCCCAGAAAAAACCAGTTCTCTCTCCTACACGCGTACTAGGTACGTGGACGTGGCTGGCTTAAGATAGGTTAAAATTTAGCAAGCAGACAACATAAGTCGGTGGTATTTTGGTACTCTACTCATCGTTTGGCAGATTAATTCTCTCCTTATCAGAATCAAACCCTAGTCGCCGATCACCTTCCATAGAAAGTAGACTAGACAAGCGGACGCCAATCATCTTAACACATCTGCGAAAAGTATTATTCTTGGCCCACCATTGATTTAGCTTGTTTGAATCGCACAGCGCGGCAGGTGTAGTGAGTGATGTTCGGATCATTAAAAAAAACTTGTATGGATCGCAAGTATGTAATGTTGTGGTGAAGCAAATAAATTCGGATAGAGCCGAATCTAAGGTTTTTTTTTTGCATGCTCGATCAATGTATTGCCTACGTAGATGTCCCATAGTAAATAGTAAACTCTTACCTTCCACCGGCGGATACGAACAATCTATCCATCGTCTCCTCATCCATCGATCTTTTCCTATCTCACGTCCAATGATTTTTTGAAACTGGACAGTTGTTTCAGAAATTGTCCCGGTCCGTGCCTCCGCATGGGCCTTGGCACGACGACCTCGCGCCGCCGTCTGCCTTGGAGCCCCACTGCCGGCTTACGGCAGCCCCGTGCGCCCTCGGTCGCCAGCCTGCTGCGGCCCGTCGGCCTACGCGTGGCCCCGCGCGCCGCCATCCGCCACTGGCATGCTTCGCAACTAAGTTCTGCAACCCGACCTTTATTGCAAAAAGTTTTCTTCAACACGACATTTGTTGTAAAAATTTCTTTCGCAAATAGTACCTATTTTGTAGAAAGACGAAAAAAAATCTGTGACAAAGTCATTGTTTCTGGAACTTGATCGTTGTTTCAGGAATTTAATGAAACTCGATCATTGTTTGTGAAACTCGACCGTTGTTTTAGGATTTTTGGGTGCAGGATGGCGACGGATCGGATGGCTGCGGCGTACATCCAATGACCGTTGAGATGGCCGCGTAGGAGCCCCCATAGTAAATGGGATAGTTATGAACCATGTGGACCACTCTCATGTTTTTTTCCTCAAATACGCAAAAGCTGTATGTATATTTTCATTGATAGAGAGAAAGAGAGTACAAGTTACATGAACAACTTGCAAGCATGTACACGGGGATGGTGTGAGGTGATCACCCTGGCGCAAACTAGAAACAAAAAGGTTTCCACTACCCCAAAGAACAACTACAGACTACGTCTCCCATGGGATTGAGGAAGGGAAAGCTCCCATTGTTATGTTCGACTCACAAGGGTATTTTCCTTGTTTCAGAAATGAGGTTCTTGTCGGGTCCAGGCGAAAAAGTAGGTTTTCTTATGAAATTACAAGGAAGTTCTTGAAAAAGAAAAACATTGTCATCCTTCTGCATCCACCAGCTATGTGCAATGTGCAGAACTTGTTGCTACCTTGAGCCTCCGTCTTATCAAAATAATCTTATTACCCAAGAACGTGTAGAAAGCAGGGGCCGGGAAGTCATAGACGTACACTAGACGACGCCAACAACCGCGATCTAGATAGATAGAGGTCCCGAAGAAGTTGGCACCTAGGAGGGTTAGAAGATAATCCCAACTCCGGTTAGACATAGATGAAGAGGAAGGTAAGATGTGTATGAAGCGTCTCAACTCCTTGGAAGGGAGCCTGCATTGGTTATATTGAACGATAAGGAGAATCCTCTTGATAGGTTACAAGGGAGGGAGGGAGGGACTAAAAGTAGCGCCCAAGGCAGCCTAGCCGGCCCTCTCTGCAATATGTTTCAACACCCTCTCTTAATCTAAGCTCCTCTGCAAACTTAGATTACGTTTAAATTCCTTAAAATGTTTTGTAGCTAAGGCTTTTGTAAATCCATCCGCAACTTGATCCTTGGAGTGTACAAACCAAATGTCTAGTTCCTTATTAGCAACTTGTTCTCTCACGAAGTGATAATCTATATCAATGTGCTTGGTCCTTGCATGAAAAATAGGATTAGCGGTCAAATATGTACCACCAAGATTGTCACATCAAAGACAAGGAGTTTGAGTGTTGCGAAGACCAAGTTCCTTGAGAATGGATTTGACCAAAATAATTTCTGTTGTTGCATTTTACAATGCCTTATATTCGGCCTCAGTACTGGACCTTGATATTCTAGCTTGTTTCTTTGCACACCAGAGATCAAATTAGGACCAAAGAAAACTACAAACCCTCCTCTTGACCTTCTGTCATCCAGACAACCTGCCTAGTCTGAATCACTGAAGGCACTCACAAGAGTGGATGATGAGCCGCTGAAGGTTAATCCAACACTTAAAGTACTTTTTACATATCTCAACATGCGCTTTGCTGCGGTCCAATGGGTAGAAGTGAGTGCATGAAGAAACTGCCAAACCTTATTGACTGAAAAAGAGATGTTTGGTTTGGTAAGGGTCAAATACAGGAGTGCACCCACCAAACATTTGTATATGGTGCCATCCTCTTGACTCAAAGGTTCACCTTCAATGAGAGAGAGCTTTTCTGAACTGGACTATGGTGTTGATGAAGGTTTACAGCCCTGCAATCCAACTCTTTTCAGAAGATCAGTTGCATATTTTTCTTGGGAATGATGAAGACCACCTTCTTTGTTTTTCTTAACCTCAATATCCATAAAGAAATGCAAATCTACCAAATCCTTGAGAGCAAATTCTGACTTCAAACCTGACAAAAGAGCTCTCACTTCTTCATCTGAAGAGCTTCTGACAATTATATCATCAACATAGATTAGTACTAAAATGGATATGTTGGACTTACTGTAAATGGACAGTGAGGTGTCAGACTTTGAAGGAACACAACCTAGTTGTTGCAATTCTGTACTCAAACGGGAGTACCATGCTCTAGGGGCTTGTTTGAGTCCACAGAGAGAGTTGTCAAGCCTGCACACATCAGATGCTTTGTTCTGATCCTCAAACCCAAGAGGTTGCTTCATATACACTTCCAAAACACCATGAAGGAATAGCTGCCTGAGATTCCAACCTCTGGATACATCAATGGACAAACAAGACGAATAGTAGTAGCTTTAACAACTGGTCTGAAGGTATCCTCATAGTCTATACCATATCTTTGCTTCAAAGCCTTAGCAACAAGCCTAGTCTTATAACGATCAACAGTACCGTGAGACCTTATTTTTATTCTAAACACCCACTTCCAAGCAATCACATTTTAACCTCGTTGAGAGGAACTAGGTGCCAAGTTCTCTTTTTGTGAAGAGCGTGAAATTCTTCATCCATAGTTTTATTCCATGTGGGATAAGCGAGTGCATCATGAACTCAAAAAAAATTACATTGTAATTTACAAGGTTAAATAACACCTCGTGGAAGAAGTGTTCGTGGCTATGTGGCTGCACCAGGTTCAGTTTCAGCCGCAGAAGAGCTAGCCTCATGCGGCTCCTGGACAGTGGATCTGCGTGATCCCGAGGTTGGAGTGCCCTCGATGCTTGATACGTCTCCAACGTATCGATAATTTATGAAGTATTCATGCCATGTTTGCCTATGTTTACAATACTTTTATATGGTTTTGATGCACTTTCTATGATTTATTTAGAAGTAACTCGGACTGCCGCTATTTTCAGCAGAATTACCATGGTGTTGTTTTTGTGTAGAAAATGAAAGTTCTCGAAATCGCCCGAAACTTTTTATATTTTTTCTAGAGGAAATAAGCAATATTGGAGTGAAGAACCACCAAAGGGGAGCCACCTGTGGGCCACAAGACAACAGGGCGCCCCCTAGACCGCGCCCTGATGGCTTGTGGGGCCCATGCGGCTCCATTTGGCGTGATTCCAACTCTGAAAAATCCTATATATTCCATAAAATAGAAATAAAGAGAGAACTTCCGCTCCGCCGCCGCAACTCTTTGTATCACTGAAAACCCCATTTGGAGCATTTCCAATACCGTATCGGAGAGGGGAAATCATCTATGATGGCCATCGTCATCATCCGACATAGGCCATGGTGAGGAGGTAGTAGTTCACCCTAGGGGCTGAGGGTATGTACCAGTAGCTATGTGTTAAATCTCTCTCTCTCTCTCTCTCTCTCTCTCTCTCTCTCTCTCTCTCTCGTGTTCTTCACATAGCACAATCTTAATGTATCACGGGCCTTGTTAATCTATTTGAATCATATGATATAATTCCCTTGCTACCTTATTGTGATGAATTGAATATTTCCCTTTAAGATCTCGTTATGTTGTACTGAATATTTTGGTTTGAAAACACTTGATGTATGCCTTTCATGTGCATATCTGTAGTGACATTGGGGTATTCAAGTGATACACTTGATATATGTTATGGCATCAACTTGCGGATTCCGGTGACCTGGGGGATCTATGCATAGTTG
The DNA here is from genome assembly GCF_904849725.1 of Hordeum vulgare subsp. vulgare. Classification (NCBI taxonomy): domain Eukaryota; kingdom Viridiplantae; phylum Streptophyta; class Magnoliopsida; order Poales; family Poaceae; genus Hordeum; species Hordeum vulgare. The sequence continues at coordinate 427,723,780 of NC_058522.1, read as the reverse complement.
TTGATAGCACGTTTTCATACTATGTTCTCCGATAGAAATCTTGGGGTGCTCCTTGAAGTTATTTGTGTTGGATTGAATGTGATAGATTTGAAATTGTTTGATTCATGTCGCATAATTTACCCATGGATACTTGACGTGGCATTGGAGTATCTAGGTGACATTAGAGTTGATTGATATGTCTCATGGGTGTTATTCTAGTATGAACTATAGGGCTATTTGTGGTGCTTATAGGAATAGCTCAAAAGATTGATAAAAAAGAATAACTTCGAGGTGGTTCTACTACCTACACCAATTTTATCTTATTGTTCTCCAGTAGATAGGAACTTCGGAGTGATTCTTTGTTGCACGTTGAGGGATGATCATGTGATTCTATTATGTTAGCATTGTTGAGCGATTGCACTCGTGAAAGTATGAAAACTAGGCCTTATTACCAAGAATTTATACAATGTTTTGCTTGCTGTTTTACACTTTCTACCTTGGTATTTTTATATTTCCATATTACAAAAACCTATATCTACTATCCATACTACACTTCTATCACCATCTCTTCGCCAAACTAGTGCACCTATACAATTTGCCGTTGTATTGGGTGTGTTAGGGACACAAGAGATTTTTTGAATTTGATTGCAGGGTTTTTTTAGAGAGACCATCTTCATCCTACACCTCCCACGAATTGATAAACATTAGGTCATCCACTTGGGGGAACTTTTCTGGTGTCCTACAAAACTCTGCACTTGGAGGCCCAACAACATCTATAAGAATAATGTTGTATAGTAGACATCAAGCTCTTTTCTCGTGCCGTTGATGGGGAGGTGAGTGATTGAAGGTATATCTTTAGGTCTTGCAATTAAATATTTTATTTTCTTGTTTTTCCTTAGTTTGGTTTTATAAAATAAACCTACAAAGATGGAATTTAGGTTGCCTCATTTGCTTCGTCTCTACAATGTTTTTCGAGGAAATGATGGTTCAGAAAATTGTGCTCAATTGCTAGAGGAAGAATTTATCAAAATACTTAATGTGAAATCCTTGAATGATAAGCATGATAGCAATATTGTTGGTATGAATTCTCCGTATATCCATGATGTTAGTGATATGCAAAGCCACAAGTTTGGGGATGCTATTTTGATGAAGATGATATTTTTAGTCCCCCAAGTTTTGGTGAGCAAAATTATTATGATGAAACATTCCTCATATCTACGATGATTATTGTGATGGCATTTATGCTATAAATAATAAGGATAACCATGAAACTTGTCATCATGATTTTAATTTTCACATGTATTATATCAATCAAGTATCTCAACATAGTTATTTTGTTGAGTTTGCTCCCACTACTATGAATGATATGGATTTTGCTTGTGTGGGTAGTAAAATAAATTTTATGCTTGTCATCATGAAAATAATTATTTATGTGATAGTTATATTTTTGAATTCCTTCATGATTCTTCTAAAAAATATTATGAGGGAAGAACATATGCTTATAGGAAGTGCAATAATATCAAGTTTCCTCCCTATGTGTTCAAAGTTTTGAAGTTGTGCTTGTTTTGCCTTCCTATGCAAGTTGATTATTGCTACAATAAATTGTTTGCTTGCAAAGTCCCTATGCATAGGAAGTGGGTAAGACTTAAATGTTCTTGTCATGTGATTCATGATGCTCTCTTGCGTGCCTGAGTTGCTACTTTTTATACGAGCATCATCGAAATCATCGCAGCTAGCTAAAAGGCATTAAAGAAAATCGCTTGTTGGGAGACAACCCAACACTTTAACTTTCTGTTTTTGTGTGTTCACGTGATTAAGATATTGTGGTAATCATGTTCTATAACTTTTATTTCAATAAAGTGCCAATTAAAGCCTTTGGGATAGTGTGGATACTTGTTTGTTTGATTCTGTGCAAAAACAAAAAAACTTTTGCGTCCAGTATATGAATTATGTGATTTTACTGGGGAATACAACAATTCTGAATTTTTACAAACAATTTCCATGAAAATTATCTGAGGTTTTCTAATTTTTCAGAATTTTTAGAGTTAGGTAAGTATGGTGTCCATTAAGATCTTCACACACTATTCTGTTTTTCGACATATTCTGCTTTGCATGCATAGTTTGCTTATTTTATTGTTTCCATGGCTTATATTTGGTGATATAAATTATGGTATTGATAGAATACAGTAGATATTATGTGATAACAATTATGAATCTTGTCATGACAATACCTAAGTGAATGATCTATCTTTATTACACTAACCCCTCTCAAGAAGTTCCGCTAGATTTTATGTGATTGAAGTTTCCAAGTTGTGGGTGAGATACCGATATGAAGTGAATAAGCAGCAGCAAGAACCCAAGCTTGGGGATGTCTGAAGCACCCCAAGCTAATAATACAAGGAAGACTCAAGCGTCTAAGATTGGGGATGTCCCGGAAGGCATCCCCTCTTTCGTCAGCCACATTGTCGGTATATCTTACTTGGAGCCATATTTTTATTTGTCACATCATATATGTTTTTCTTGGAGCATAATTTTATTTTGTTTTTCTCTGTTATATGTCATTTATAATCTTGATTTTCAATAAAAACTTCCAATAATTATCTTTAGAATGCTTGAATTTCATGTGTGATGTGTGTTGTATGAAAATAGAAAAATTGTTGTAGTATTTGAATTATCAAATTTTACTGGCATGTGGAAAGTTTCTGAAATGTTTAAATAGTACTATCATACAAATTATTTACCATTTCCTAAATTTTCAGAATTTTTTGAGTTATAGAAGTATATTGTTTAAGTAGATTGCTACAGACTATTCTCTTTGGACAAGTTGTTGTCATAGTTTTGTTATCTACTTATCCTAGAGTTTTCATGGCTTATATTAGTGGATATAAATTGTGGAAATAATAGTATACATTACCTAATGTTTGAAAATTATTATGAAACTTGTCTTGGCAGTACATGAAGTGTTGATTTATTCTTATGTGTAGTAACCTATCTCACGAGTTCTTTTCAAGTTTTGTGTGGATGAAATTTTTGAGAATTAGGTGAAACCGGGATATGAGAGCATTGCACGAGATACAAAATCTCAAGCTTGGGGATTCCCAAGGCACCCCAAATAAATATTACAACAAGTCTCAAACACCTAATCTTGGGGATGCTACACATCCCAACTCTCTTCATCAAACAAATATCGGTTAGCCTATGTTGAGCCTAAGTTTTATTCGTCCACATGACATGTGCTATTCTTGGAGTGAATTTTTGCTTTCTTTGGTGTTTGAAAAAAAAGTAAGATCCTAAAATATTTATTGAGAGAGACTCCTCACATATCTACTTAATTGTTTGACTACTCATTGATCTTCACTTATATCTTTTGAGAGTAATTTGATTGTTTGATCTTATGCTTCAGTTATATCCTAAGAGTAAATTGTGAATGAATTACATATCATAAATTATCAATGTGCTTTATGTATTGTATTAGTTTCACATTTGATTTAGAAAGTAAAATCTATTGAAGTTTGAGGATCATTGTGAAAGAGAACTTTCACATACAAATATATTATCTTGGACATATTGTATGATTGTGAATACCCATTAAAAAATTTCAAAGTTGATCAAATAGTTGAAGTTGTACAAGGAATACAACGTAATGGTTATGTTTGGGTATATTTGCATAGAAGTTATATTGTTATGGATCCTCCAATGTGGGATGCTTGTTTAGAACCTTTTGCTAGCCAAAACTTCGTACTACGTAGAGATACTACTTGTGCATGCAAATCCTTAAACCAAGTTTCTTCCATGAGAGTCCACCATTCCTACCTATATATGGTATTTCACTTCCATTCCCAGTAATTTTGCATGTGCCACCTCTAAACATTTAAATAAGCATCTATTTTTTGTGCATGTACCGCTCACGGAGAGACGGGGCGGTCATTATATTCCAAGCTAAGAGAGTTATTCTCAAGATGAGTGTTTATTCACTTGTCATTGCACGAGAGAGGCTGGTAAAAAGGATGCCCAGTCTTGCATAATACAAAAATAAATAAACAGTAAATCCCCCTAGAAAGGGTATTGTTTGGAGGGCACTCATGGATACGACTAGCCATGGAATGTGTTTGAATAGTGAAGGGGCGATAAAATTTCAATTATATTCGGGGACCGCCAATAATATGATTAGAATGGAGGATATTCAAAACTCTATTGTGTTGTTGACAGGAAAGGCACATCACCCAAAATTACATATTCATATCTATTTTAAAACAATGAGATGTGGCACCTCTGCAAATCCATGCTTCCATGTGTGAAGGGACAATCTATTTGCTTTCATGTTACTTACTTTTCATGTTGAGTAAACTTCTTATTCCAACCTCAGTCTATTAGTTCGCAAGCACCATGTGGTGGGGAAAGATCCAAATATATATATCCACTCAAATATATTTGGATTCATTATTGTTGAAAATTATCTTTATGATAAATATGTTGGGAGGTGAAACATTAAGCCCTTGTCTTTCTTTGTGTTCGATTAATGTTATTTGTTCTAAAATTATGCTTTGGGCAATAGCAATCATAGAAGACTATATGATAATTGAGCATGTGGAACTCTTACTTAGACTTGATGATGCATTGAAATTGTTTGATGACTAAGAACATATGATGTTGAGTTTCAAGAGAATGCCTTGTTTGACCATGACATGTGAATTGATTGCTACTCAACCATGACGATTTTTATGAAAAAATTGTTGGTTATGATGCTAGAAAAATTGGTTGGAATTATCATTGATCAAGCTTATATACTATAGTAGCATTCACACTTCATAAATTATTTCTTTTATGATTTACGTACTCGAGGACGAGTAGGAATTAAGCTTGGGGATGTTGATACGTCTCCAATGTATCAATAATTTATGAAGTATTCATGCCATGTTTGCCTAAGTTTACAATACTTTTATACGGTTTTGATGCACTTTATATGATTTATTTAGAACTAACCCAAACTGGCATTGTTTTCAGCCGAATTACCATGGTGTTGTTTTTGTGCAGAAAATGAAAGTTCTTGAAATCTTCTGAAACCTTTTTATATTTCTATGGAGGAAATAAGCAATATTGGAGTGAATAACCACTAGAGGGGAGCCAGCTGTGGGCCACAAGACAACATCCCCCCCACCACCACCACTAGGTCGCGCCGTGATGGCTTGTGGGGCCCATGTGGCTCCGTTTGGCGTGATTGCGACGCTGAAAAATCCTATATGTACTAGAAACCCCAGAAATAAGGAGAGAACTTCCGCTTCGCCGATGAAACTCTTTTTAACAATGAAAACCCCATCTAGAACCTTTCCAGTACCTTGCCGGAGAGGGGAAATCATCTACGATGGCCATCTTCATCATCCCGGCAGAGGCCACGACGAGGAGGGAGTAGTTCACCCTCGAGGCTGAGGGTATGTACCAGTTGCTATGTGTTCAATCTATCTCTCTCTCTCTCATGTTCTTGAGATGGCACAATCTTAAAGTATCACGGGCCTTGTTAATCTTGTTGGTTCATATGGTCTTATTCCCTTGCTAACTTGTTATGATGAATTGATTTTTTTTCCTTTAAGATCTCGTTATGTTGGATTGAATATTTTGGTTTGAGAACACTTGATGTATGTCTTGCATGTGGATACACATAGTGACATTGGGGTATTCAAGTGATTCACTTGATATATGTTATGGCATCAACTTGCGGATTCCAGTGACCTTGGGGATCTATGCATAGGGGTTGATTGCATGTTTTCATAATATGTTATCCGATAGAAATCTTGGGGTGCTCCTTGAAGTTATTTGTGTTGGATTGAATGTGATAGATCTGAAATTATTTGATGCATGTCGCATAATGTACGCACGGATACTTAAGGTGACATTGGAGTATCTAGGTGACATTAGGGTTGATTAATATGTATCATGGGTGTTATTCTAGTACAAACTCTAGGGTTGTTTGTGACACTTATAGGAATACTTCAAAAGATTGATCAGAATGAATAATTTTGAGGTGGTTCTACTACCTACACCACCAATTTCATCTTATTTTTCTCCGCTATATAGGAACTCTCAAGTGATTCTTTGTTGCACGTTGAGGGATGATCACATGATTTTATTATGTTAGCATTGTTGATAGATTGCACTAGTGAAAGTATGAACCCCAGGTTGTATTACCAAGCATTTATACAACATTTTGCTTGCTGTTTTACACTTTCTACCTTGCTGTTTTTATATTTTTAGATTACAAAAACCTATATCTACTATCCATACTACACATGTATCGCCATCTCTTCACCGAACTGTGCACCTATACAATTTGCCATTGTATTGGGTAAGTTGAGGACGCAAGAGATTTTTTGTATATGATTGCAGGATTGTTTGAGAGAGACCATCTTCATCCTACACCTCCCACGGATTGATAAACCTTAGGTCATCCACTTGAGGGAAATTTGTTGCTGTCCTACAAAACTATGCACTTGGAGGCCCAATAATGTCTATAAGAATAAAGTTGCATAGTAGACATCAATGCCTACCGGATCTTCTGCGGCTGCGCAAGTGGGTGTAGGCGAAGAGGACACCACAGAAGATCCAGACAAGTCAGCCTTAGACTGTGCACCGTGGAGTGATGATGAGCGCGGGGCCGTGATACATCTCCAACATATCTAATTTTTGATTGTTCCATGCTGATATATTATCATTCTAGAATACTTTTTGGGTATTTATTTACCAATTTGTATTATTTTTTAGGACTAACCTATTGACCGAGTACTCAGTGTTCGTTGTTGTTTTCTGCATGGTTTTCACCTTTCATGTTTACCATACCAAACGAAGTGCAATTGACCTGAAACTTTTTGTAGATTTTTTCTCGACCAAAAGAAGACCAACTTAAATCATAAGAAGGCTCGGGGCCACATGAGCACCCCATAAGCCGACCAGACATGGCCTGGGGGCGCGCCTTGTTGGCGGGTGGGCCCCTCAAGGCCCTCCCGACTCCGTTCTCTCGCTTATAAATTCTCAAATAACCTAAAAACCTAGAGGCAGTCCTGGAACACTTTTTACGCTCCCGCAAGTCTCCATTCTGATGGGAGGCCATCTCGAGCTCCGTTCCGGCACCCTGTAGGAGGGGGTAGATCATGGAGGGCTTCTGCATCAACCTTTCTACCCTCATGATGATGTGTGAGTATTTCACCATAGACGTACAGGTCCATAGCTAGTACCTATATGGAAATCTATCTCTCTCTCTCTCTTGATCTTCAATACAATGATCGTCGCATCTTCGCTTTGATCCACATAATCTAATTCCTTTTGTGCGGTGCATTTGTTGGGATCCTATGAATTGTGCTATTATGTTCAGATTATTCATGATAATATTTGAGTCTTCTCAGAATACTAATATGATTCTTATGTGCATGATTATGATAGATTCGTAATTATGTTCGATGTATTGAAATAGTTTGGCCAACTAGATTGGTATTGCATCGATGGGAGAGGTGCGTTGTAGTAGGTCTGGCCTGGCAAATTTCTATATCCCGGTGATAGAAGGGGACAAGATGCGTCTTTTTGTTGCTGTTACTAAGGATAAAATTATGGGGTTTATTCATATTACTTGAGTTTACATTGTCTAGATCATGTCATTGTTCTCCATGCATTACTCTGTTTTACTTAATATTCTAGATGCATGTTGGATAGCAGTCAATGAGTGGAATATTAGTAATACGTGCAGGCAAGAGTACGCCTATTTGTTTATGGACTTGATGCCTATGTATGCATGATCATTGCATTGAATATCACATAACTATCTGATTTTCTCTCAATTGCCCAACACTACTTTGTTTACCCACCATATGCTATTCTTCATGAGAGATGTCATTAGGTAAAACTATGTCCCCCAAGTCTATTCACAATATATTTACAAAACCTTCAATACCTTGTTGCCATTTACTTGTTTTTATTTTATTTTGCAATTTAGAATTATCTACACACCTCACTCGCTTGCAAATAACAAGTTCAAGGGGATTGACAACCCTCATGCCAGCGTTGGGTGCAAGTTGTTTGTTCTTTTGTGTGCAGCCGCTGAAGACGGTTTTGATCAATATTCCTATTGGTTCAATAAACCTTGGTTTCATAACTTAGGGAAATACTTACCCACATTGTTCTGCGGTAACCCGTTCCTCTTCATGGAAAACCCAACACAGATCACAAGTATCCGGAAGGATTTATGGCATCGTTGCCGGGGAATATCATCACCAACTACCAAGTAACTTCGCAAAAAAATCATTCACTTGTTCTCCTTTTTATTTACTGGTATATTTAGTTTGTCTCATCAAAATTAAAATACAAAATATTTACCTTTGCTTGCTTAGCTTGTCACTAGTTTGCATCTTCGCTCTCTAGTTTGCTTGAAAGTTGCTATCATGTCTGAGTTTGAAACATGTGATGCCTCCGCCTCTAATGCAGAAGCCCTTAATTTTCCAACCTCACCTTGTGATGAGAATGCTAAAATAAATTTTGATGAAGTTTCTAATTAAAAACTTGATAATCGTGCGGATAATGATCCTTCTAAGGTAGAACCTGTTATGCAAACTTAGAAACTCTGCATAGCTAGTGGTAACATTATTGGAAAGAGTATGATTCAAGATTTTTTTTCACTTATACGGGATCATTAACATTTATAGGAGGCTCTTTTGTTTCTATAACTACAAGTTATGCATATGATATATCTTTGCTTATGCATCCTTTCATACAATGGTTGTCTCTAGAATTCTCTAATATCCATGAAGCTTCCACCGAACGTCTAGCTACTATATTTCTTTGTCAAGAGTTTAGTAATATCATACAAGAAGATAGGGATATATTTTCTCATTATAGGTTTAACGGTGAGTGCCCACCAATAGAGGGGATTCTTTATGATCTAGAAGAAATCAGAAAAGTAAGATCCACGGGCTATGTTGCTTATGATGAGAATCTTAGAAAGAAGGTTCCGCTTAATGTCTTAGTTGATAAGATTTCTGAACACAATGGTCAATTTTATATACCAAAACTTGGATTGGGTTACGATCTTGAAATAAAATTAATAAAATATCTCTATCGGAACTTATACAATGAGTAGCTAACTATCACTTATGAAAAAACTAAAGAAGAGCCTCATGTTCCTCCTAAGGTAGACCTTTTGGATCCTAGTGTTGTGCCATCTATTCCATTCAATTATTTTTGCTTAGATATAAAAAAACTTGCTTCCTAAAGGAGGGAATATGATTATAGCATGATGGGTCATTCTCGAAAAGATGAAAACACTTGAACTATGCAATATGCCTAGCTAGGGGAGTAAAACCGTAGTGCTTGTTGGGAGGCAACCCAATAGCTATATTTATGTTTGTGTTTTACTTTCTGTTTTTTTTGTGATAAAATGATTATTTAATCTGTAATTACTGTGTTTTTATGTTTTAATTAGTGTTTGTGCCAATCAAAGCCTTTGGGATGATTTGTATGATGAGTAGAATTGATACGGTGCAAAAACAGAAACGTTGACGTCCAGTGCAGAATTTCTCTGATTTTACTGAATGTATTTTCAAGCTCAATGTTTTACACAGTATTTATGTACAAATTCCTCAGTTTTTGCTAATGTTTCAAAAAATTTAAATTTATATAAGTATAGGTTCATTACATATTACTAAAGGGTGTTCTGTTTTAGTCAGACTCTGTTTTTTGCTTCCATAGTTTGCTTGTTTTGATGATGCTATGGATTGTATCGGGGGGTATAAGCCATGGAGAAGTTATAATATAGTACCATATGCTAAAATAAAATAGGAATCAACTTATAACAGTACCTGGAAATATTTGATATGTTGCTTATACTAATGGATCTCACAAAGTTTTGTTAAGTTTTATGTGATAGAAGTTTTCAAGTTTTGTGTATTATCCCGATGGACAAAGGAATGAGGAGCATCAAAAGACTAATATTGGGGATGCCCGAGGAACCCCAAGGTAATATCCTAGAAAGACTCAACCGTCTGAGCTTGGGGATGCCCCGGAAGGCATCCCCTCTTTCGTCTCAATCCATCGGTATGTCACTTGGAGCTACATTTTTATTCATCGCATGATATGAGCTTTGCTTGGAGCATTGTTTGCTTTTGTTTAATTTTAATTTAAGTTTGCCACAATCATCGTTTTTTGGACACACCTATTTGAGATAGATACACCATCATCATAATTTGATAGAATACGCTATGTGCTTCGCTTATATCTTTGGAGCTTAGCAGTTGCTCTAGTACTTCACTTATGTCTTTTTCAGCACGGTGGCATGTAGATTTTACAGAAATATTATGATCTCATTTTTCACTTATATTTGTTTGAGAGTTACAAAAATAGTGATGGTAATTTTCATGGGTCATAAGACTATATCAAAAATAATAGGTGTTCAATGAATGATAATTAAAACCATCATGCAACACATATAGAGAAATTATGGGTTAATGATATTGATAGGGTGATATGAAAAGACTGTGAGTGAATTATTATTAACTCAAAGAGGTGTCGATATTAAGAGATGTTAAACTTCTTGTTCATCTAAAAAATTAAAAGGGCATGGTGATGATGTGTGAGTGCTACCTCTTGAGCTTGCAATTGTGTTCCCTTGAAGAGGAAAGGGTGATGCAGCGAAGTAGGTAAGTATTTCCCTCAGTTTGTTGAGAACCAAAGTATCAATCCAGTAGGAGGAACAAGCAAGGCCCCAACAGTAGTACCTACACAAACAATCAAACACTTGCACCCAACGCTACAAAGGGGTTGTCAATCCCTTCACAGTTATTTGCAAGGATGAGATCTGATAGAGATAGATGTAAAAGATTGCGGAAATAAAAGTAAATAAATTGCAGAAAAGTAATTTTGGTTCTTTTTTATAGATCTGAAAATATAATATGGAAACTAGACCCGGGGGCCATAGGTTTCACTAGAGGCTTCTCTCATAAAGGAAAATAATACGGTGGGTGAACAAATTACTATCGAGCAATTGATATAAAAGCGAATAATTATGAAGATATACAAGGCAATGATTATGCATATAGGCATCACGTCCGTGTCAAGTAGACCGAAACGATTCTGCATCTACTACTATTATTCCACAAATCGACCGACTACTGCCTGCATCTAGAGTATTAAGTTCATGAAGAACAGAGTAACCCATTAAGTAAGATGACATGATGTAAAGGGATAAACTCAAGCAATATGATGAAAACACCATCTTTTTATCCTTGATGGCAACAATACAATACGTTCCTCGCTACCCCTACTATATCACTAGGTGAGGACACCGCAAGATTGAACCCAAAACTAAGCACTTCTCCCATTGCTAGAATTACCAATCGAGTTGGCCAAACCAAACCAATAACTCGAAGAGACTTGCAAAGATATGAAATCATGCATATAAGAATTCAAAAGAGACTCAAATAATATTCTGAACATAAACACACAATTCATCGGATCTCAACAGACACACCGCAAAAGAGTATTACATCGGATAGATCTCCATGAAGATCATGAAGAACATGGTATTGAAGATCAAAGAGAGAGAAGAATCCATTTAGCTACTAGCTATGGACCCATAGGTCTATGGTGAACTACTCACACATCATTGGAGGGGCAATGGAGTTGATGTAAATGCCCTCCGTGATCAATTCCCTCTCCGACAGATTACTCGAAAAGGCTCCCAGATTTGATCTCACCAGAACAGAGGCTCCCGGTGGCGTAAAAGTATTTTCGTGGCTCCTGGTGGCGATACGGGAATATTTGGGAATTTATAGGCCAAAGAATAGGGTTAGGAGACCTGCAGGGGGCCCACAAGCCAGGGAGGCGCAACCACCCTACTATGGCGCACCCTGCAGACTTGTGGCCTCCCGGCAGATGCCCTGCCTCCTACTCCAAGTCTGCTGCGTTTCTTCTGGTCCAAGAAAACTAAATCCGGAGATTTTATTCCATTTGGACTCCATTTAATATTCATTATCTGCAATACTCAAAAACATGGAAAAAAAGAAATTGGCACTAGGCTCTAGATTAATAGGTTAGTCCCAAAAACAATATAAAAGAGCATATAAATGCATATAAAAGATCCAAAACAGATAATATAATAGCATGGAACAATCAAAAATTATAGATACGATGGAGACATATCAGTGAGCATTTATATTCCTCTTTGAAATCCTAGTGTTGTTTCGAGTCGGAGTCGTGCGATGGTTAATTCCTACCAACCCTGTCTCTCAAGGCATGCGAGTAGTACTTTGATTTGTGACAAAACCAATAAAACTTTGCAATAAATATATGAGTATTTTATGACTAATATGACTCCATGGACATACGCAATCTCACCTCCTCACATTTGCTAGCCTCTTCGGTACAATGCATTGCCCGTTCTCACCTCGAGGATCGGTGTAACTTTTGCCGGTGCATCCAAACACCATGACATGACATGCTCTGTTGCACATAAGCCTTCTTATATATTCCTCAAAACAGCCACCATACCTACCTACCATGGCATTTCCGTAGTCATTATGAGATATATTGCCATGCAAATTCCATCGTCACTTCACATGACTAGCTCGTTCATCATCATAATGCTTTGCATGATCATATATAGTTGACATAGTATTTGTGCCAAAGCCACCGTTCATCATATTTTTTATATATGTCATGCTAGATATTTCCACATCCTCGTGCATAGCCAGAGGCATTCATACAGAGTCATATAGTCCAATTAGTTTTCATATTGAGTTGTAAGTAAATAAAAGTGTGATGATCATCACTATTAGAGCATTGTCCCAGTGAGGAAATAAAAATGGGGGAGGCCAAATGAGCCCACCATAATAATAATAATAAAATGAATGAGAGAAAAAAGAAAGAAGGGACTTCTCTACTATCCTTTACCACACTTGTGCCTCAAAGTGGCACCTTGTTCTTCATATAGAGAGTCTCATGTTATAGCATTCATATGCTAGTGGGAATCACTTTTTCATAAACTTGGCTTGTATATTCCGATGACGGGCTTCCTCAAATGCATGAGGTCTTCATGAGCAAGCAAGTTGGATGCACACCCCACTTAGCTTCAGTTGAGCTTTCATACACTTATAGCTCTAGTGCATCATTTGCATGGCAATCCCTAGTCCTTGCATCAATATCTATCGACGGGCCTCTCCATAGCCCGTTGGTACGCCTAGTTGATGTGACACTATCTTCTCCACTTTTTACCCCTTTGAAACCTAACACCATATTCTATTCCACCTATATGCTATGTCTAATGGTTCACGCTCATGTATTGTGTGAAGAATAAAAAGTTGATGCATACTAAAGAAGTACCATCCAATTGCCTGACTTGGACATCGTGGTGCTTGACATTTGTATTAATGTGGTGAAGATGGAGCCATGCCTTGCTAATATAATAAGATGAATGGGGGTAAAGCAATCTTTGAGGATCGTAAACTTTGCCAGATTAATGATTTTGCTAGTTATACTTATATGTATGCCTATGTTCATGTTTGTTAATTCATCATTTCTCAATGAGAATACATGTATAAGGTTACATAATGGGTAGCATGTCCCATCAAAAAATCTGTTTTTATCATTTATCTACTCGAGGACAAGCACGAATTAAGCTTGGGGATGCTTCATACATCTCCAATGTATCTATAATTTTTTATTGTTACATGATGATATATTATCATTCTAGAATACTTTTTGGGTATTTATTTGCCAATTTATATTATTTTTTAGCACTAACCTATTGACCTAGTGCCGAGTGTCAGTTGTTGTTTTTTGCATGTTTTTCACTTTTTAGGTTTACATACCAAACGAAGTCCAATTGATCTGAAAATTCTTGGAAATTTTTTCTAGACCAAAATAAGACCAACAAGCATCAAAAGAAGGCACGGGGCCACAAGAGTACCCCAAAAGCCAACCCGGCGTGTCCTGGGGGTGCGCCCTGTTGGCTTGTGGACCAAAAGATACCACCATATTCTATTCCACCTTTATGCTATGTCCAATGCTTCTACCACTTTTTGGTGATTTTTCCTGGATCAAAAGAAGACCAACGAGCATAGAAAGAAGGCTTGAGGCCTCATGAGGGGCCCGCAAGCCAACAGGGTGTGGCCTGGGGGGCGCCCTGATAGCTTGCGCCTCCCTCGTGGCCATCCCGACTATTGGAAATATGCCCTAGAGGCAATAATAAACTGGTTATTATCATATTTCCTTGTTCATGATAATCGTCTATTGTTCATGCTATAATTGTATTAACAGGAAACAGTAATACATGTGTGAATAAATAGATCACAATGTGTCCCTAGCAAGCCTCTAGTTGGCTAGCTCGTTAGTCAATAGATGATCATGGTTTCCTGATCATGGGCATTAGATGTCGTTGATAACGGGATCACATCATTGGGAGAATGATGTGATGGACAAGACCCAATCCTAAGCCTAGCACTAGATCGTATTGTTCGTATGCTAATGCTTTTCTAATGTCCATTATCTTTTCCTTCGACGTGAGATTGTGCAACTCCCGAATACCGTAGGAGTGCTTTGGGTGTATCAAACATCACAACGTAACTGGGTGACTATAAAGGTGCACTACGGGTACCTCCGAAAGTGTCTGTTGGGTTGGTACGAATCAAGATCGGGATTTGTCACTCCGTGTGACGGAGAGGTATCTCTGGGCCCACTCGGTAGAACATCATCATGAGCTCAATGTGACTAAGGAGTTAGTCACACGATGACGTGCTACGGAACGAAAGAGACTTACCGGTAACGAGATTGAACAAGGTATAGGTATACCGACGATCGAATCTCAGGCAAGTTCTATACCGACAGACAAAGGGAATCGTATACGGGATTGATTGAATCCTTGACATCGTGGTTCATCTGATGAGATCATCGTGGAGCTAGTGGGAGCCACCATGGGTATCCAGACCCCGCTGATGGTTATTGGCCAGAGAGGTGTCTCGGTCATGTCTGCCTGTCTCCCGAACCCGTAGGGTCTACACACTTAAGGTTCGATGACGCTAGGGTTATAGGGAATTGTCATACGAGGTTACCGAAAGTTGTTCGAAGTCCCGGATGAGATCCTGGACGTCACGAGGAGCTACGGAATGGTCCGGAGGTAAAGATTGATATATAGGATGGATGGTTTCGGACACCGGAAGTGTTTTGGACGTCACTGGTAACGTACCGGGACCACCGGGACCACCGGAGGTGGCCCCGGGGGACCACCGAAGGGGGGCAACGACCCGGGGAGATAAGGTGGGCCAAGTGGGGGTGGGAACCAGCCCCTAGATGGGCTGGTGCGCCTCCCCACTCAGCCCAATGCGCACAGGGGACAGAAAATGGGGGCAAACCCTAAGCCAGGTGGGCCTAAGGCCCACCAGTTGGTGCGCCACCCCCCTCCTCCCCCTCTGGCCGCCGCACCTCCCATCTGGGGGGGCTGCCGCACCCCCTAGGGTGGGAACCCTTGGGGTGGCACCCCCTCTCCCCTCCCCTATATATATCGGGCACGTTTGGCCATTGAGACACACGATTTTTCCTCTCTCTCGGCGCAGCCCCGCTCCTCTCCCTCCTCCTCTCTGCCGGTGCTTGGCGAAGCCCTGCCGGGAGACCTCGTCTCTCCATCGACACCACGCCATCATGTTGCTGGAGTTCTTCCCCAACCTCTCCCTCCTCCTTGCTGGATCAAGGTGCGGGAGACGTCACCGGGCTGCACGTGTGTTGAACGCGGAGGTTCCGTAGTTCGGCACTAGATCGGAATCGCTGCGAGTACGACTCCATCAACCGCGTTCTAGCAACGCTTCCGCTTAGCGATCTTCAAAGGTATTAAGATGCTCTTACCCCTCTCTCATTGCTGGTCTCTCCATAGGAAGATCTGAATATGCGTAGGAAAATTTTGAATTTATGCTACGTTACCCAACACCGACTCCGTTCTTTGGCTTACAAATTCTCATCTACTCAAAAACACCAGAGCGAGTCCAGAAACACTTTTTACGCTGCCGCAAGTGTTTGCTCTGGTGGGATGCCATCTGGAGCTCTATTCCGGCACCCTGCTGGAGGAGGGATCGATCACGGAGGGCCTCTTCATCAACCTTGTTGTCCTCACGATGATGTGCGAGTAGTTCACCACAGACCTACGGGTCCATAGTCAGTACCTAGATGGCAATCTCTCTCTTTGATCTTCAATACAATGATCATCACATCTTTGCTTTGATCCATATGATGTAAATACTTTTGTGCGGTGCGTTTGTTGGGATCTGATGAATTGTGGGGTTTATGTTCATAATATTAATGATAAATATTTGAGTCTCCTCTAAATACTTATATGATTCTTATGTGCCTGATTATGATAGTTTCGTAATTCTCTCCGATCTGTTGAAATAATTTGGCCAACTAGGTCGATATTTCTTCAGTGAGAGAGGTGTGTTGTGGTAGGTTCAACCTGGCAAATTTCTATATCCCAGTGACAGAAGAGGACAAAATGCATCTTTTTGTTGCTGCTAATAAGGATAAAATGATGGGGTTTATTCATATTTCTTGAGTTTACTTTGTTTACATCATGTCGTCATTCTCCATGCATTAATGTGTTTTACTTAATACTCTAGATGCATGCTAGATAGTGGCTGGCGAGTGGCGTAATAGTAATAGGTGCAGGTCAGAGTTGGCCTATTTGTTTATGGACGCGATGCCTAAATACACATAATCATTGCCGTGAATATCGCATAACTATCAGCTTTTCTGTCAATTGCCCAACAATAATTTGTTTACCCGACGTATGCTATTTTCATGAGAGATGCCATTAGGGAAAGCTATGGACCCTGGGTCTATTCACAACATATTGATAAAACCTTCATCACCTTGCTGCCATTTACTTGTTTTTATTTTATCTTGCTATCTACAATTAACTACACACCTCACTTGCTTGCAAATAACAAGACAAGAGGATTGACAACCCTCTTGCCTGTGTTGGGTGCAAGTTTTTTGTTCTTTTGTGTGCAGCCGCTGAAGAAGGTTGTGGTTGATATTCTTATTGGTTCGATAAACCTTGGTTTCATAACTGAGGGAAATACTTACCCACGTTGTGCTACGATAACCTGTTCCTCTTCACGGAAAACCAACGCAGATCGCAAGTATCACAGAGTTAGTCATAGTTGGGTCAGTACAATCATTATTTCTGACATAATTAACACCGGATAAATCCTCATCCAAAATTTTAAAGGCATGGAGACCGTAGCTAAGAGAGCTAGGCCTACGTCAACATTGTGTCTATGTTCATGTTCTGCAAAACTATTTTGTTGGTGAGCATGGGGAACGGACATATGATGAGAAATACCTATCTTTTGAAAAAAAGAATTCATCTTCTCATATGCCCCATCCCAATTAGATTGCATGGAAAGAATCTTGCGATCAAATTGACGTTCAATAAGAGCTTGAAAGTTATGAAAGATATGAAACACATCTGAACGTTTTTAAGAAGATAGATCCAAGTGTACTTGCTATAATCATCAACAAAACTCACATAATAAGAGTGTCTACCAACAGAAGTGGGTGTTGGACCCCGTATATACATCAGAAAAAATGAGTTGCAAAGGATTGCTAGATATACTAGTGGAAACAGGGTAAGGAAATTGATGACTTTTTTCTCTTTGACATGAATTAGAAATAGTTCCTGAGTTTATCTCACTCACAACTAGGAGTTTATTTATACTAAGAATTTGATGAATTGTAGAAAACGATGGACGACCTAAGAAAATGTTACATCTTTCAGTTGAAAGCTTGATGGCGCCATAGACTTGTTCATTAAACTTGCGGTAGTGAGGAAGCAATGCATGTAGCCCTTGAACACACACACCCCTATGGTCCTTCCTCAAAAAGAAATATGGGTGAAACTCTAGAAAGACATTCTTATCAAGAGCAATGTGATGAACTGAAAGAAGTGTTTTGGAAGCTTCAGGAACATGCAAGATTTCATTTAAGACGATCTTTATGTCGGGTTTTGTTAATTGAGTGACCAACATGACTAATCTTCATACCTCCGCCATTAGCTTCAATGTAGATCTAATCATGGCCATGATATTTATCATGCATGTTCATATTCTCCAACTCTCGAGTGATATGGTTTGTCACACCCGTGTCCATGTATCAGTTGGTGTCGATGCCATATGACCCGTCTCGTGTAGCTGCAACTTTCTTTTTCTGGGAATTATCATCGGCATAAAGCCAATCACAATCCTTATCAATATTATTTGTTTTCTTACATATTTCAGACTTCCCTTCGTATCCCTCATAACCCTGGAAGTTGTAGCTTGTGTTGTTGTTGTTGGGAGGGTGCCGGTTGTTGTTGTCGCCATATTTGGTAGGGTGATACCCGTCGCCACCACCATGATAACCACCGCCCTGATAGCCTCCGCCACCATCATGATTCTAGTGGTAGACGCCAATACCATTCTGGTAGCCACCGTCATTATTGTGGTAACCGCCGCCACCACTGCCTCCTTGGTAGCTGTCGTCGCCACCAGCTTGGCTACCGCAGCTGCAACTTCCATTGTGAGAGCCTCCACTGTTTCCCTTGTTTTTTGATTGCAGTAACCCCCTTTGCCTCCTTGTCGACCTCATGAGACGACCTTTGCTAAGGAATTGAAGCCACCGTTCTTGTCATGGTATAACTCGACCCGCCGATCAAAGTTGGCCTTGAGGGAGAAGAGATGGTCGACCATGACGGGCTCCGTGCAGACGTCCAGCACGGAGATGAGCGGCTGATACTCCGTATCGAGGCCGTCTACAATGAAAGAGATGAGCTCCGGCTCCTCGAGCGGTCTTCCTGCCGCCACGAGCTCGAAGAGGGGGACCGCTCATACATCTCCAACATATCAATAACTAATCAAGTATTCATGCCATATTCACCTATGTTTACAATACTTTTATATGGTTTTGATGCACTTTGCATGATTCATTTAGAACTAACCCGAACTGACGTTGTTTTCAGTAGAACTATTGTGGTGTTGTTTTTTGTGCAGATTTCAAAGTTCTCCAAAATGCGACGAAACTTTTGACGGTTGTTTTGGAATAAAAGAGGCACTAGACGCTTTGTTGGAGGCCCAGGAGAGCTAGGAGGTGGGCACAACCCACCAGGGTGGCGAGAGGCCCCAAGCACGCCCTGGTGTCTTGTGCTCTCCTCGTGGCCCATCTTCGCGTGAAACCGGCGCCCAAAAATCCTATAAATACAGAAACCTCCAAAAATAACCCTAGACGAGAAGTTCTGTCGCCGCAAGCCTCTGTAGCCATGAAAAACCAATCTAGATCCCGTTCCGACACCTTGCCGGAGGGGGAGATCATCTCCGGTGGTTCATCATCTAGGTGGAGGCCATGACAAGGAGGGAGTAGTCCACCCTTGGGGCTGAGGGTTTGTATCAGTAGCTATGTTTCTAAATCTTTCTCTTTCTTGTGTTCTTGACATGTCATGATCTTGATATATCACGGGCCTTGTTAATATAGTTGGATCATATGGTATTTGTCCCAGGCTATTACTGTGATGAATTGAATCTTTCACTTTAAGATCTCATTATATTGGATCGAGTACTAAGGTTTCAGAGCACATAATATATGTCTTGCATGCAGATACCCATAGTGACATTAGGGTATTCAAGTGATTCCCTTGATATATGTTGTGGCATCAACTCGCGGATTCCCAAGGTGACATTGGGGTAATCTAGGCATAGGGGTTGATTGCACGTTTCCATAGTATGTTCTCCGATATAAAATCTAAGTGTGCTCCTTGAAGTTCCTTGTGTTCTATTGAGTATTATGAATCGGAATATGTTATGGTGTTATTTTAGTACGAACTCTTGATAGATAGATTGGAAAGGATAACTGATACGTCCATTTTGCATCATGCTTTCATGTTGATATTTATCGCTTTACGGACTGTTATTATACTTTGTGGTACCATACTTATGCCTTTTCTCTCTTATTTTGCAAGGTTTATTTGAAGAGGGAGAATACCGGCAGCTGGAATTCTGTGCTGGAAAAGGAGCAAGTCTGAGTCCTCTATTCTGTGCAACTCCAAATGCCCTAAAAATCAACGTGGAATTTTTTGGGAATATATAAAAAATACTGGGCGAAAGAAGTGTCGGAGGGGAGCTGCCAGGGGCCCACAAGCCTGGTTGCCGCGGCCTACCCCCGTAGCCACGGCAACAGGGCTTGTGGGCACCCTAGTGGCCCACTGGCCCCCCTCTTTTGCTATATGAAGGGTTTCGTCCGGGAAAAAATCAGGGTGGAGCTTTTTCATGGATTCTCCACCGCCACGAGGCAGAACTTGAGCAGAACCAATCTAGAGCTCCGGCAGGACGATCCTGCCGGGGAAACTTCCCTTCCGGAGGGGGAAATCGTCGCCATCGTCATCACCAACACTCCTCTCGTCGGAGGGGAGTCATCTCCATCAAGATATTCATCAGCACCATCTCCTCTCCAAACCCTAGTTCATCTCTTGTAACCAATCTCCGTCTCGCGACTCCGATTGGTACTTGTAAGGTTGCTAGTAGTGTTAATTACTCTTTGTAGTTGATGCTAGTTGGATTGCTTGGTGGAAGAGTTTATGTTCAGATCCTTGATGCTACTCATTACACCCCTGATCATGATTATGATTATGCTTTCTGAGTAGTTACTTTTGTTCCTCAGGACATGGGATAAGTCATGCTGATAATAGTCATGTGAATTTGGTATTCGTTCGGTATTTTGATATGATGTATGTTGTCTTTTCCTCTAGTGGTGTTATGTGAACGTCGACTACATAACACTTCACCATATTTGGGCCTAGAGGAAGGCATTGGGGAGTAGTAAGTAGCTGATGGGTTGCTAGAGTGACAAAAGCTTAAACCTCAGTCTATGCGTTGCTTCGTAAGGGGCTGATTTGGATCCACTAGTTTAATGTTATGGTTAGACGTTGTCTTAATTCTTCTTTCATAGTTTCAGATGCTTGCGAGAGGGGTTAATCATAAGTGGGAATCTTGTCCAAGTAAGGGCAGTACCCAAGCGCCGGTCCACCCACATACAAACTATCAAAGTAACGAACGTGAATCATATGAACATGATGAAACTAGCATGACAGAAATTCCCGTGTGTCCTCGGGAGCGTTTTTCCTCTTATAAGACTTTGTTCAGGCTTGTCCGTTGCTACAAAAAGGATTGGGCCACTTTGCTGCATCATTGCTACTACTTGTTACTTGTTACTTTTCACCTGCTACGTTTCACCTCACTACACCATCACTTGTTACCGCTACTTTCAGTGCTTGCAATTATTACCTTGCTGAAAACCGTTTATCACAGCCTTCTGCTCCTCGTTGGGTTCGACACTCTTACTTATCGAAAGGACTACGATTGATCCCCTATACTTGTGGGTCATCAAGACTCTTTTCTCGCGCCGTTGCCGGGGAGTGAAGCGCCTTTGGTAAGTGGAATTTGGTAAGGAAACATTTATATACTGTGCTGAAATTTATTGTCACTTGTCACTATGGAAACTGTTCCTTTGAGGAGTTTGTTCGGGGTATCTTCACCATGAATGGAAGCACGAGGGGTTGCTCCTCAACCTGAGGTACCTACTGAAAATATCTTTTATGAAATTCCTTCGGGTATGCTTGAGAAACTGCTGGCTAATCCTTTTACAAGAGATGGATCATCACATCCAGACTTGCATCTGATCTATGTAGATGAAGTTTGTGGTTTATTTAAGCTTGCAGGTTTGCCCGAGGATGAGTTAGAGAAGAAAGTATTTCCTTTATATTTGAAGGATAAGGCATTGACATGGTATAGGCTATGTGATGATACTGGATCATGGGACTACAATCGGTTGAAATTGGAATTTCATAAAAAGTTTTATCCTATGCATTTAGTACATCGTGATCGGAATTATATTTATAACTTTTGGCCTCGTGACAGGGAAAGCATTTCTCAAGCTTGGGGAGGCTTAAATCAATGCTATATTCATGCCCCAATCATGAGCTCTCGAGAGAAATTAACACTCAAAACTTTTATGCTCGGCTTTCTCATGAAGATCGTACCATGCTTTTGACACTTCTTGTATCGGTTCTTTTATGAAGAAGGATATTGACCACAAGTGGAATTTATTGGAAAGAATCAAACATAACTCTGAAGATTGGGAGCTTGAAGAAGGTAAGGAGTCAGGTATGAATTTCCAGTTTGATTGCGTTAAATCTTTTGTTGAAACAAGCACCTCTGGAGATTTTAGCACTAAGTATGGACTTGACTCTGAGATAGTAGCTTCGCTATGTGAATCTTTTGCTGCTCATGTTGATCTTCCCAAAGAGAAGTGGTTTAAGTATCATCCTCCTGTAGAAGTCAACATAGTTAAACCCAATCTAGTTGAAGAGAAAGTCATTTCCTTTAGTGATCCTATTGTTCCTTGTGCCTACACTGAGAAACCACCTTACCCTGCTAGGAAGAAGGATTATTCTAAAGCTTCAGTTGTGATACATAGGGGTTACATTAGACCACTTGCACCCCCTGAGGAAATTAGAGTTGAACCTAGTGTTGCTATTACCAAAGATCTCTTAGCCAAAGACATAGACGAGCATGCTATCAAATTCTGCGGGGACTCCGCTAGAATTGCTAAACCTCACGCGAAAGACAAATACGGACCTGTAGTTGGCCTGCCCGTTGTTTCTGTCAAGATAGGAGATCACTGTTATCATGGTTTATGTGATATGGGTGCTAGTGTTAGTGCAATACCCCGGTCCCTATATGATGAAATCAAAGATGAGATTGCAGCTGCTGAGTTAGAACCCATTGATGTCACTATTACACTAGCTGATAAAGACACTATCTGCCCTCTAGGAATTGTGAGAGACGCAGAAGTTCTGTGTGGTAAGACGAAGTATCCTACTGATTTCCTCGTCCTTGCTAATGCACAAGATAGCTTTTGTCCCATCATATTTGGTAGACCCTTCCTCAACACTGTCAATGCTCATATTGATTGCATTAAACAGACTGTCACTGTTAGTTTCGAGGGTGTGTCTCATGAATTTAACTTCTCCAAGTTTGGAAGGCAACCCCATGAAAAAGAGTCGTCCGGTAGGGATGAAATCATTGCTCTTGCCTCTATTGATGTACCTCCTACGGATCCTTTAGATAAATATTTGCTTGAGCATGAAAATGATATGCATATGGATGAAAGAGATGAGATAGATATAATTGTTTTAGAACAATATCCTATTCTCAAGAATAATCTGCCCGTTGAACTGGTTGGGGATCCTCCCCCACCAAAGGGTGATCCTATGTTCGAGCTAAAACAGTTACCAGATACTCTTAAGTATGCCTATCTTGATGAGAAGGAGATATATCCTGTTATTATTAGTGCTCACCTCTCGAATCACGAAGAGAAGAAGTTATTAAAAACTTTGAGGAAGCACCGTGCTGCTATTGGATATACTCTTGATGATCTAAAGGGTATTAGTCCCACTCTATGTCAGCACAAGATTAAAACCGATCCTGATTCTAAGCCAGTTGCTGATCATCAACGGAGATTAAATCCGAGGATGAAAGAGGTCGTGAGAAAAGAAATATTAAAGCTTCTGGAGGCAGGAATCATTTATCATGTTGCTCATAGTGATTGGGTAAGCCCAGTACATTGCGTACCTAAGAAGGGAGGTATCACCGTCGTTCCTCATGATAAGAATGAACTAATCCCACAGAGGATTATTGCTGGCTATAGGATGGTGATAGACTTCCGGAAACTGAACAAGGCAACCAGGAAAGACCATTATCCTTTGCCGTTTATCGACCAAATGCTAGAAAGGCTATCTAAACACACACACTTCTGCTTTCTAGACGGTTATTCAGGTTTCTTGCAAATACCTGTTGCACAATCTGATCAGGAGAAAACCACTTACACCTCCCCCTTCTGTACCTTTTCTTATAGATGTATGCCTTTTGGCTTATGCAATGCACCTGCCACCTTTCAAAGATGTATGATGGCAATATTCTCTGACTTTTGTGAAAAGATTGTTGAGGTTTTCATGGATGATTTCTCCGTTTACGGTTCTTCCTTTGACGATTGCCTCAGCAACCTTGATCGAGTCTTACAGAGATGCAAAGATACCAACCTCATCTTGAACTGGGAGAAGTGCCACTTCATGGTTAATGAAGGCGTCGTTTTAGGACACAAAATCTCTGAGAAAGGCATTGAAGTTGATAGGGCTAAGGTTGATGCAATTGAGAAAATGCCTTGCCCCACATATATCATAGGTATACGAAGTTTCCTAGGTCATGCTGGTTTCTATAGAAGGTTCATTAAAGACTTCTCTAAGATTTCTAGGCCTCTTACCAACCTCTTGCGGAAGGATGTTCCTTTTGTTTTTGATGAGGATTGTGAGGAAGCTTTCAAAATACTTAAGAAGGCCTTGATAACCGCACCTATTGTTCAACCTCCTGATTGGAACTTGCCCTTTGAAATCATGTGCGATGCTAGTGATTATGTTGTTGGTGTTGTTCTAGGACAAAGAGTTGACAAGAAGTTGAATGTCATTCACTACGCTAGTAAATCTCTAGACAGTGCCCAAAGAAACTATGCCACTACGGAGAATGAGTTTTTAGCAGTCGTGTTTGCATGTGAAAAGTTCAGATCTTATATAGTTGACTCCAAAGTCACTATTCACTCTGATCATGCTGCTATTAAGTACCTTATGGAGAAGAAGGACGCTAAGCCTAGGCTAATAAGATGGGTTCTCCTGCTACAGGAATTTGATTTGCACGTTGTTGACCGAAAGGGTGCTGATAACCCTGTAGCAGATAACTTGTCTAGGCTAGAGAATGTCTTTGATGACCCACGACCTATTGATGACAGCTTTCCTGATGAGAAATTGAATGTCATCCGCACTTCACATAGTGTGTCGTGGTATGCTGATTACGCAAACTATATCTTAGCTAAATACATACCACCCAGTTTCACCTACCAGCAAAAGAAGAATTTCTTCTTTGATTTGAGACACTACTTTTGGGATGATCCTCACCTTTATAAGGAAGGAGTAGATGGTGTTATTAGATGTTGTGTGCCTGAACATGAACAGGGACAGATCCTGCAGAAGTGTCATTCCGAGGCCTACGGAGGACACCATGCTGGAGACAGAACTGCTCATAAGGTATTGCAATCAGGTTTCTATTGGCCCACTCTCTTCAAGGATGCCCGTAAGTTTGTCTTGCCTTGTGACGAATGCCAAAGAATAGGGAACATCAGTAAGCGTCAGGAAATGCCTATGAACTATTCACTTATCATTGAACCATTCGATGTCTGGGGCTTTGATTATATGGGACCTTTCCCGAGTTCCAATGGGTATACTCACATCTTAGTTGTTGTGGATTACATCACTAAGTGGGTAGAAGCTATCCCCACTAGAAATGCTGATCACCACACCTCTATTAAGATGCTTAAAGAAGTCATTTTCCCAAGAATTGGAGTCCCTAGATATCTGATGACTGATGGCGGTTCACACTTCATTCATGGTGTTTTCCGCAAGATGCTCGCTAAGTATGATATCAACCATAGAGTTGCATCTCCTTATCATCCTCAGTCTAGTGGTCAAGTGGAGTTGAGTAATAGGGAGATCAAATTGATCTTACAAAAGACCGTCAATAGATCTCGAAATAATTGGTCTAGCAAACTTGACGATGCACCATGGGCTTATAGGACTGCTTATAAGAATCCCATGGGCATGTCGCCGTATAAAATGGTTTACAGTAAGGCCTGACATTTACCTCTTGAGCTGGAACACAAAGCTTATTGGGCAATCAAAGAGCTCAACTTCGATTTCAAACTTGCCGGTGAGAAGCGGTTGTTTGATATCAGCTCATTAGATGAATGGAGGGCCTAGGCATATGAGAATGCCAAGTTGTTCAAGGATAAGGTTAAGAGATGGCATGATAAAATAATACAAAAACGGGAGTTCAATGTAGGTGATTATGTCCTGCTATACAATTCTCGCTTAAGATTCTTCGCAGGCAAGCTTCTCTCTAAATGGGAAGGTCCCTACGTTGTCGAGGAAGTATATCGTTCCGGTGCCATCAAAATCAATAACACGGAAGGTAATTTTCCTAGAGTGGTAAATGGGCAAAGAATCAAGCATTATATCTCTGGTACTCCCATAAATGTTGAGACCAATATCATCAATATCATAACTCCAGAGGAGTACATAAGGGATGTTTATCAGCCTGTTTCAGACCCTGAAAACGAAGAGGTATGTGTTTCGGTAAGTAATTGGACTCCGAAACTTTCCCAATAGGAATTTTTCTCCGTTTTGCAATTTATGGAAAATTAGAAAAATAAAAAGCAGTCCGGAGAGCGCACGAGGCGGCCACAAGCTTAGTTGCCGCGGCCACCCCCCTGGCCGCGGCAACAGAGCTTGTGGGCACCTCATGTGCCTCCCGGACTCCATTTTCTTGCCCTGCACTCCTTCTGGTCCAGAAAAAATCATTATATATACGCCTGAGGGTTTTGATCTCCGTGTAGCGCAGTTTTCGTCTGTTTTCGTTTCGAGCCTGTTTCTGTTGCAGATCTAGATCGTCATGACTTCCCCAAAAGTTCCTTAGGACAAGATCTTCGAGAAGGTCATCAATCCCTACCTCACGGAAGTATTGCAGCACCCCCAATTTATCAAGATGAGCGAGGGGATGTTGCACATCCGTCATGTTGAGGGGCCCAAGAAAACCGGAAGCGTGGAGACAAGGCTCGAAGCAATGGAGCAGCAAGTCTTCAAGTGTCAAGGGATGGTGGAGCGTGGACTCAATGCCAACCACATGATGATCAAGGAGTTCACCAACAATCAAAAAATGGATGCCATTGACATTGGGAAGCACCTCTCCAGGCTCTATGACAGGGTTGATCAACTCCAGGGCTAGATCTATGACCTGCAGAACCAAAACTGTGAGTATGAGTATAGATTTCGGCGACTCGTTCATCCTGCCATGGTGGACCACCTATGCCTTGGAAGACGGAGGATCAAACTCATGTTGCAACTTCACCACCATCACCACCAAAGGAAGACAACTAAGCATTGGTATGGGCAACTCCCTTGGCTTATGCCAAGCTTGGGGGAGTTGCCCTGGTATCGTATCACCTTTATATCTTTTGCTTTTACCTTTGTTTTAGTTCTTTCCTTTTCAGTTTTTATTTCTTCTCTTAGTGGAATAAGTCTTTAGTGTTTAGTTTGAGTCTTTTGCCTTGTGTCTCCCCCGATGTATTCGAGCTTCCGAGCTATATAATAAAGAGTATCTTAGTCAAGGGCTTTGCTTTGTGCCGTGATCAAAAGTATGAAAAGAACGATAGCATGAAAGATCATGAGATGATCTTATGGAAAGTGATAGCTTCACATATAACAAGTATGATGATTGAAACTTGTTGAGAATAGATCAACATAGACCTCGGTCATTGCTGCAATTAATAAGAAGTAATAAGGAAAGAGAGGTTCACATATAAATATATCATCTTAGACACTTTCTATAATTGTGAGCACTCACCAAACTATTACATGCTTAGAAGTAGATGTTGGACAAGGAAGACAACATAATGAATTGTGTTTGCTTGGTTCCAAACAATGTTATATGATTAGAGATCCCTTAGCATGTGACGATTGCTTCCACCTCATATTAGCCAAAACTCGCGCACCAAGTAGAGATACTACTTGTGCATCCATAAACCTTCAACCCAGTTTTGCCGTGAGTGTCCACCATACCTACCTATGGTTGAATAAGATCCCTCAAGTAAGTTGTCATCGGTGCAAGCAATAAAAATTGCTCTCTAATATGTATGATCTATTAGTGTGTGGAAAATAAGCTTTATACGAACCTGTGATGAGGAAGACATAAAAGCGACAGACTGCATAATAAAGTTCTTTATCACAGGGGGCAATATAAAGTGACGTTCCTCCGCACTAAGAGGACACGCATCCAAACCTCAAAAGCGCATGACAACCTCTGCTTCCCTCTGCGAAGGGCCTATCTTGTACCTTTACGACCTGAAACGGCCAAGCCTCTGGTGTTTCCGTACCATCCCAAGATCATGCTGGTACACACTCAGTACATCAATGTATATATCAAGAGTTCAATCACACAGCTTTATTAATCGAAATCTCATACCGAGTACTTTATTACAATAATGAATTACAATAAAGTGGTTGGAGGCCATCTCATGAGATACTAACGAAGACTAGCGGAAGCATCAGGTAGACGAGTCCATCCGACTCCAGGGCATGTCGCCGAGCGTAGATCGTAGCCTCACTCCTGGTCGGAAAAGTACTCTGCAACATGATACGTTGCAGCCGTGTAGGTCAGCATATGGAATATGCAGGAAAGTCATCAAAGAGAGGGGGTGAAATAATATCCAACTATTTCTACATGCACATATGGCAGGTGGGGCTATAAGTTTTAGCATAAAGCAAATTTTCTCCTACAACAAGAGAGGGCTGAAAGCAAAACATTACTACATTGTTTGTTGTTAACGAGATGGTTCCGCCAACCAATTCTCGTACCCGAGTTGTCGATAATTCCCACATCATTATTAAATTGTGTTGAGAGTTCAGGGAAATTTCAATGCCTTCGGCTCAAGTTGTCCATGACCGTGGACACGGCTAATCGATCAGGTTTGGGCACTCTGCAGAGTTTTGCACACGTTCCCCACAAGATTTGATCGCCTCCGAGTATGTCCTCGCACTTCAGGGTGTTTGAAGACCGGATGATCAAAACATGGTCTTTCAACGGGTCCCTCTGAATCCCTGTCGGTGCCCATCCAATCCTATGTTGGAAATATGCCCTAGAGGCAATAATAAAATGGTTATTATCATATTTCCTTGTTCATGATAATCGTCTATTGTTCATGCTATAATTGTATTAACAGGAAACACTAATACATGTGTGAATAAATAGATCACAATGTGTCCCTAGCAAGCCTCTAGTTGGCTAGCTCGTTAGTCAATAGATGATCATGGTTTCCTGATCATGGGCATTAGATGTCATTGATAACAGGATCACATCATTGGGAGAATGATGTGATGGACAAGACCCAATCCTAAGCCTAGCACTAGATCGTATTGTTCGTATGCTAATGCTTTTCTAATGTCAAGTATCTTTTCCTTCGACCGTGAGATTGTGCAACTCCCGGATACCGTAGGGGTGCTTTGGGTGTATCAAACGTCACAACATAACTGGGTGACTATAAAGGTGCACTACGGGTACCTCCGAAAGTGTCTGTTGGGTTGGCACGAATCGAGATCGGGATTTGTCACTCCGTGAGACGGAGAGGTATCTCTGGGCCCACTCGGTAGAACATCATCATGAGCTCAATGTGACTAAGGAGTTAGTCACACGATGACGTGCTACGGAACGAGTAAATAGACTTACCGGTAACGAGATTGAACAAGGTATAGGTATACCGACGATCGAATCTCGGGCAAGTTCTATACCGACAGACAAAGGGAATCGTATACGGGATTGATTGAATCCTTGACATTGTGGTTCATCTGATGAGATCATCGTGGAGCTAGTGGGAGCCACCATGGGTATCCAGACCCCACTGATGGTTATTGGCCAGAGAGGTGTCTCGGTCATGTCTGCCTGTCTCCCGAACCCGTAGGGTCTACACACTTAAGGTTCGATGACGCTAGGGTTATAGGGAATTGTCATACGAGGTTACCAAAAGTTGTTCGGAGTCCCGGATGAGATCCCGGACGTCACGAGGAGCTCCGGAATGGTTCGGAGGTAAAGATTGATATATAGGACGGATGGTTTCGGACACCGGAAGTGTTTCGGGCGTCACCGGTAACGTATCGGGACCACCGGGACCACCGAAGGGGGGCAACGACCCCAGGAGATAAGGTGGGCCAAGTGAAGGTGGGAACCAGCCCCTAGATGGGCTGGTGCGCCTCCCCACTCAGCCCATAGCGCAAGGGAGAGAAAAGGGGGGCAAACCCTAGGCCAGGTGGGCCTAAGGCCCACCAGATGGTGCGCCACCCCCTCCTCCCCCTTCTGGCTGCCGCACCCCCTAGGGTGGGAACCCTAGGGGTGGAACCCCCTCTCCCCTCCCCCTATATATAGCGGGCACTTTTGGCCATTGAGACACATGGTCTTTCCTCT
Organism: Hordeum vulgare subsp. vulgare; assembly: GCF_904849725.1. Classification (NCBI taxonomy): domain Eukaryota; kingdom Viridiplantae; phylum Streptophyta; class Magnoliopsida; order Poales; family Poaceae; genus Hordeum; species Hordeum vulgare. The sequence goes on along the minus strand of NC_058522.1, from coordinate 427,693,643 downwards.
CTCTCAACGCAGCCCCGCTCCTCTCCCTCCTCCTCTCTGCCGGTGCTTGGCGAAGCCCTACCGGGAGACCTCGTCTCTCCATCGACACCACGCCATCGTGTTGCTGGAGTTCTTCCCCAACCTCTCCCTCCTCCTTGCTGGATCAAGGTGCGGGAGACGTCACCGGGCTACACGTGTGTTGAACGCGGAGGTGCCGTAGTTCGGCACTAGATCGGAATCGCTGCGAGTACGACTCCATCAACCGCGTTCTAGCAACGCTTCCGCTTAGCGATCTTCAAAGGTATGAAGATGCTCTTACCCCTCTCTCGTTGCTGGTCTCTCCATAGGAAGATCTGAATATGCATAGGAAAATTTTGAATTTATGCTACGTAACCCAACAGTGGCATCCGAGCCAGGTTTTCTATGCGTAGATTCTATGCACGAGTAGAACACAAAAGTTGTGGGCGATGATTTGTCAATTTGCTTGCCGCTACTATTCTTATTCTTTTCCGGCGGTATTGTGGGATGAAGCGGCCCGGACCGACTTTACACGTACGCTTACGTGAGACTGGTTCCACCGACAGACATGCACACCGTGCATAAAGGTGGCTAGCGGGTGTCTGTCTCTCCCACTCTAGTCGGATTGGATTTGATGAAAAGGGTCCTGATGAAGGGTAAATAGCTTTGGCATATCATCGTTGTGGCTGTCATGTAGGTAAGAAGGCGTTCTTGCTAGAAACCCAAATCAGCCACGTAAAACTTGCAACAACACTTAGAGGACGTCTAACTTGTTTTTGCAGGGTTTGACATGTGATGTGATATGGCCAAAGTTGTGATGTTGCATGTATGATGTATGAGATGATCATGTTATTGTAACAGGTTTCATGACTTGCATGTCGATGAGTATGACAACCGGCAGGAGCCATAGAAGCTGTCTTAATTTATTGTATGAGATGCAACGCCATGTGCTTACTACTTTTACTTCATTGCTAACGGTTAGCTATAGTAGTAGTGATAGTAGTAGTTGGCGTGACGACTTCACGGAGACACGATGATGGAGATCATGGTGTCACGCCGGTGACAATGATGATCATGCGATGCCTGAAGATGGAGATCGAAAGAGCAAAGATGATAATTGCCATATGATGTCACTATATGATTGCATTGTGATGTTTATCATGTTTTACATCTTATTGCTTAAAATGACGGTAGCATAATAAGATCATCCCTCTTAAAATTTCGAGAACGTATTCCCCTAAGTGTGCACCGTTGCGAAGGTTCGTTGTCTCGAAGCACCACGTGATGATCGGGTGTGATAGATTCTAACGTTCGCATACAACGGGTGTAAGCCAGATTTACACACGCGAAACACCTAGGTTGACTCGACGAGCTTAGCATGTACAGACATGACCTCAAATACAAGAGACCGAAAGGTCGAACATGAGTCGTATGGTTGAATACGATCAGCATGAAGTTGCTCACCATGGTGACTAGTCCATCTCACGTGATGATCGGACACGGGTTAGTCAACATGGATCATGTATCACTTAGATGACTAGAGGGATGTCGATTTAAGTGGGAGTTGATACTTAATTTGATTAAATGAACTTAATTGTCATGAACTTAGTCTAAAAGTTGTCTTTATAAATATTGTAGATGTCCAACGTCAACCTCAATTTCAACGCATTCCTAGAGAAAAACAAGCTGAAAGATGATGGTAGCAACTATGCGGACTGGGTTCGCAACTTGAAGCTCATCCTTGAAGCAACTAAAAAGGCTTATGTCCTTAATGCGGCGCTAGGTGACCCTCCCGCTCCCGCAGCAGCCCAGGACATTCTGAACGTCTGGCAAACACAGAGTGATGACTACTCTCTGGTCAGGTGTGGCATGTTATACAGTTTAGAAACGGGGCTCCAAAGGCGTTTTGAGCAACACGGGGCATATGAGATGTTCCAGGAGCTGAAGCTAGTTTTTCAAGCTCATGCCCGTGTCGAGAGATATGAAGTCTCCGACAAGTTCTTTAGCTGTAAGATGGAGGAGAACAGTTCTGTCAGTGAGCACATACTCAAAATGTCTGGGTTACACGGTCGTCTGACTTCACTTGGAGTCAAACTTCCGGATGATGCTATAATTGACACAATCCTCCAGTCTCTCCCACCAAGCTACAAAGGCTTTGTGCTTAACTACAACATGCAAGGGATGGAGAAGACCATTCCCGAGTTGTACTCGATGCTCAAGTCTGTAGAAGTAGAAATCAAGAAGGAGCATCAAGTGTTGATGGTCAACAAGACCACTAGTTTCGAGAAAGGCAGGGATAAGAAGAACTTCAAGAAAGACGGCAAAGTTGTTTCCGCGCCCGGTAAGCCAGATGCCGGGAAGAAGAAAAAGAACGGACCCAAGCCTGAGACTGAGTGCTTCTATTGCAAGGGAAAGGGTCACTGGAAGCGGAACTGCCCCAAATACTTAGCGGACAAGAAGGCCGACAACGTTAAAGGTATATGTGATATACATTTTATTGATGTGTACCTTACCAGCGCTCGTAGTAGCTCCTGGGTATTTGATACTGGTGTTGTTGCTCACATTTGCAACTCAAAGCAGGAACTGCGGAATAAGCGGAGACTGGCCAAGGTCGAGGTGACCATGTGCGTCGGGAATGGTTCAAAGGTCGATGTGATCGCTGTCGGCACGCTACCTCTACATCTACCGTCGGGATTAGTTTTAAACCTTAATAGTTTTTATTTAGTACCAGCTTTAAGCATGAACATTGTATCAGGGTCTTGCTTAATGCGAGATGGCTACTCATTTAAGTCAGAGAATAATGGTTGTTATATTTATATGAGTGATATGTTTTATGGTCATGCTCCGTTGGTGAATGGTTTATTCTTGATGAATCTCGATCGTGATGTTACAGACATTCATAGTGTGAGTACCAAAAGATGCAAAGTTGATAATGATAGTCCCACATACTTGTGGCACTGCCGCCTTGGTCATATCGGCGTTAAGCGCATGAAGAAGCTCCATACTGATGGACTATTAGAGTCTCTTGACTTTGAATCATTTGACACATGCGAACCATGCCTCATGGGCAAGATGACTAAGACTCCATTCTCAGGAATAATGGAGAGAGCAACCGACTTATTGGGAATAATACATACTGATGTGTGTGGTCCAATGAACGTTGAAGCTCGCGGTGGTTATCGTTATGTTCTCACTCTCACCGATGATTTGAGTAGGTATGGGTATATCTACTTGATGAAGCACAAATCTGAGACGTTTGAAAAGTTCAAGGAATTTCAGAGTGAGGTTGAGAATCAACGTGACAGAAAAATTAAATGTCTACGATCTGATCGTGGAGGAGAATATTTGAGTCACGAGTTTGGCACACACCTAAGGAAGTGTGGAATCGTTTCACAACTGACGCCGCCTGGCACACCGCAGCGCAACGGAGTGTCTGAACGTCGTAATCGCACTTTATTAGATATGGTACGATCTATGATGTCTCTCACCGACTTGCCGCTATCATTTTGGGGATATGCATTAGAAACTGTAGCGTTCACTTTAAATAGGGCACCGTCTAAATCCGTTGAGACGACACCATATGAACTATGGTTTGGCAAGAAACCTAAGTTGTCGTTTCTTAAAGTTTGGGGCTGCGATGCTTATGTGAAGAAACTTCAACCAGAAAAGCTCGAACCCAAAGCGGAGAAATGCGTATTCATAGGATACCCTAAGGAAACTATTGGGTATACCTTCTATCTTAGATCCGAAGGTAAAACCTTTGTTGCCAAGAACGGATCCTTTCTAGAGAAAGAGTTTCTCTCGAAAGAAGTAAGTGGGAGGAAGGTAGAACTTGATGAGGTAATTACACCCCCTCTCGAATAGGAAAGTAGCGCAGCGCGGGAAGTTGTTCCTGTGGCGCCTACACCGACTGAAGAGGAAGTTAATGATGATGATCATGAAGCTTCGGATCAAGTTACTACTGAACCGCGAAGGTCCACAAGGGCACGCTCCGCACCAGAGTGGTACAGCAACCCTGTGATGGAAATCATGTTGTTAGACAACGGTGAACCTTCGAACTATGAAGAAGCAATGGCGGGCCCGGATTCCAACAAATGGCTTGAGGCTATGAAATCCGAGATAGGATCCATGTATGAGAACAAAGTATGGACTTTGGTGGACTTGCCCGATGACCGACGAGCCATAGAAAATAAATGGATCTTCAAGAAGAAGACTGATGCAAACGGTAATGTAACCGTTTACAAAGCTCGACTTGTCGCAAAGGGTTTTTGACAAATTCAAGGAGTTGACTACGAAGAAACTTTCTCTCCTGTAGCGAAGCAGAAATCAGTTCGAATCATGTTAGCAATTGCCGCCTTTTATGATTATGAAATTTGGCAAATGGACGTCAAAACAGCGTTCCTTAACGGGAACCTTAAGGAAGAGTTGTATATGATGCAACCAGAAGGTTTTGTCGACCCTAAGGGTGCTAACAAAGTGTGCAAGCTCCAGCGCTCCATCTATGGGCTGGTGCAAGCATCTCGGAGTTGGAACATTCGCTTTAATGAGGTGATTAAAGCGTTTGGGTTCATACAGGTTTACGAAGAAGCTTGTCTGTACAAGAAAGTGAGTGGGGGCTCTGTAGCTTTCCTCATACTGTATGTGGATGACATATTATTGATGGGGAATAATACAGAGATGTTGGAGAGCATAAAGGCCTATTTGAACAAGAGTTTTTGAATGAAGGACCTTGGAGAAGCTGCATACATATTAGGCATCAAGATCTATAGAGATAGATCGAGACGCCTCATAGGTATTTCGCAAAGTACATACCTTGACAAGATATTGAAGAAGTTCAATATGGAAAACTCAAAGAAAGGGTTCTTGCCAGTTTTGCAAGGTATGAGATTGAGTAAGACTCAGTCGCCGACCACGGCAGCAGATAGAGAGAAGATGAGTTCTGTCCCCTACGCTTCAGCCGTGGGCTCTCTAATGTATGACATGTTGTGTACCAGACCTGATATAATCCTTGCCATAAGTTTGGTAGGGAGGTACCAAAGTGATCCCGGTACGGAACACTGGATAGCGGTCAAGAATATCCTTAAGTACCTGAAAAGGACTAACGGAATGTTTCTCGTTTATGGAGGTGACGAAGAGCTCGTCGTAAAGGGTTACGGCGACACTAGCTTCGACACAGATCCGGATGACTCCAAGTCACAGACCGGATACGTATATGTGTTGAATGGTGGGGCAGTGAGCTGGTGCAGCAGCAAGCAAGAAGTCGTGGCAGCATCTACATGTGAAGCGGAGTACATAGCTGCTTGAGAAGCAGCTCATGAAGGAATTTGGATGAAGGAGCTCATCACCGACCTTGGACTGGTTTCAAGCGCGTCGGGTCCTATGACACTCCTCTGTGATAACACTGGAGCCCTTGCCATAGCCAAGGAGCCCAGGTTTCACCGGAAGACGAAGCACATCAAGCGCCGCTACAACTCCATCCAGGACCATGTCCAGAGTGGAGTGATAGATATTTGTAAAGTACACACGGATCTAAATATTGCAGACCCATTGACTAAACCTCTTCCACGAGCAAAACATGATCAACACCATAATGCTATGGGTATTCGATACATCACAATGTAACTAGATTATTGACTCTAGTGCAAGTGGGAGACTGTTGGAAATATGCCCTAGAGGCAATAATAAAATGGTTATTATCATATTTCCTTGTTCATGATAATCGTCTATTGTTCATGCTATAATTGTATTAACAGGAAACACTAATACATGTGTGAATAAATAGATCACAATGTGTCCCTAGCAAGCCTCTAGTTGGCTAGCTCGTTAGTCAATAGATGATCATGGTTTCCTGATCATGGGCATTAGATGTCATTGATAACGGGATCACATCATTGGAAGAATGATGTGATGGACAAGACCCAATCCTAAGCCTAGCACTAGATCGTATTGTTCGTATGCTAATGCTTTTCTAATGTCAAGTATCTTTTCCTTCGACCGTGAGATTGTGCAACTCCCGGATACCGTAGGGGTGCTTTGGGTGTATCAAACGTCACAACGTAACTGGGTGACTATAAAGGTGCACTACGGGTACCTCCGAAACTGTCTGTTGGGTTGGCACGAATCGAGATCGGGATTTGTCACTCCGTGAGACGGAGAGGTATCTCTGGACCCATTCGGTAGAACATCATCATGAGCTCAATGTGACTAAGGATTTAGTCACAAGATGACGTGCTAAGGAACGAGTAAAGAGACTTACCGGTAACGAGATTGAACAAGGTATAGGTATACCGACGATCGAATCTCGGGAAGTTCTATACCGACAAACAAAGGGAATCGTATACGGGATTGATTGAATCCTTGACATCGTGGTTCATCCGATGAGATCATCGTGGAGCTAGTGGGAGCCACCATCGGTATCCAGACCCCGCTGATGGTTATTGGCCAGAGAGGTGTCTCGGTCATGTCTGCCTGTCTCCCGAACCCGTAGGGTCTACACACTTAAGGTTCGATGACGCTAGGGTTATAGGGAATTGTCATACGAGGTTACCGAAAGTTGTTCGGAGTCCCGGATGAGATCCCGGACGTCACGAGGAGATCCGGAATGGTCCGGAGGTAAAGATTTATATATAGGACGGATAGTTTCGGACACCGGAAGTGTTTTGGGCGTCACCGGTAACGTATCGGGAGCACCGGGACCACCGGAGGTGGCCCCGGGGGACCACCGAAGGGGGGCAACGACCCCAGGATATAAGGTGGGCCATGTGGGGGTGGGAACCAGCCCCTAGATGGGCTGGTGCGCCTCCCCACTCAGCCCATAGCGCAAGGGAGAGAAAAGGGGGGGCAAACCCTAGGCCAGGTGGGCCTAAGGCCCACCAGATGGTGCGCCACCCCCTCCTCCCCCTTCTAGCCGTCGCACCTCCTATATGGGGGGGCTGCCGCACCCCCTAGGGTGGGAACCCTAGGGGTGGAACCCCCTCTCCCCTCCCCCTATATATATCGGGCACTTTTGGCCATTGAGACACACGGTTTTTCCTCTCTATCGGCGCAGCCCCGCTCCTCTCCCTCCTCCTCTCTGCCGGTGCTTGGCGAAGCCCTGTCGGGAGACCTCGTCTCTCCATCGACACCACGCCGTCGTGTTGCTGGAGTTCTTCCCCAACCTCTCCCTCCTCCTTGCTGGATAAAGGTGCAGGAGACGTCATCGGACTGCACGTGTGTTGAGCGCGGAGGTGCCGTAGTTCGGCACTAGATCGGAATCGCTGTGAGTACGACTCCATCAACCGCGTTCTAGCAACGCTTCCGCTTAGCGATCTTCAAAGGTATGAAGATTCTCTTACCCCTCTCTCGTTGCTGCTCTCTCCATAGGAAGATCTGAATATGCGTAGGAAAATTTTGAATTTATGCTACGTAACCCAACATCCTACCGTTCTTCTACATCTGCTAGCACCGCCTGTCCAGAGTCGCCGCATTGTCCAACCAAGCCAGAGCCCATAATGACTTGTGGTTGTGCAGGTAAGCCTTGGGTCTTGAAGCCTCTGTCCGTCTCTTCGAGCCAGGGTGAAGCTTTCCGCAAGATGTCATGGCACGTCTCCAAGCATCCCGGGGTCGTCCACTGGTTTCTCCAGGGAGCCCATCAAACCGTCCTTCACCCAGAGTTCGTTACTACGTGAGGTCTTGCAAATCTTGACTTAACCAGTCTTGGTTATTTAATTATTCTCGCATCACTCGTGTTATGCACTCAACCAGAATCCTGTCTACTCAAGCATAGCAATATGAAATTTGTCGTCCCGGGCCAAGTAACGGGGTTGTAGGGTGCCTACCACATGATACTACAACAGGTAACCATAATTTCCAAGTACCTACGCAGCATGCAATTGGGCAAAGAAAGGTGAAACTACCATGCATAGAAAACATAGGCGATAGTATGATCAAAGTGACTTGCCTTGGTGATAGTTGTCTTGATCGAGTGCTTCTAAGTAGCAAGCTTCGCACTCCGGGTGATCTACCGATACAAACAAATACACACCATAAGCACTACAATCATCAACAAGTAAAATAACATCACAAGCATAAATTAGCTATGGCATAAAGTGAAAGAATTCACTTCACCTAACTAAGGCAGAAACTGTTTTTGATAAAACCCCAAGTAAAAATATTTAAAAAAATTGAAACTTATACTACAGAAATATATAATCACTAGGAAGCAGTAGCAAAAAGAAACAAATAAAAATCTATTTTTTAAACTCCTGGAATAAGCAAAATAAGGTTTAAACTAAATCTGGTCTAATTCAAATTTGAAAATTTCAACCATAGACAAATAATATTTTTTTGAAAACTATAGGAAAATTGTGATCTACTGCAAAAGATTCAGCTCCATTGGAGTTCTGGATCAAAAGTTATGGGGGAAACAAGATTGAAACTCTCTCTGTTTTTGAATTAAAACTAAAAAACGGAATAAAATAACTAGCACACGGGAGGGGGTATGTGGCGCTCTCTGATTGGTTGGAAGGGTGTTTGCTGCGGGGGAAAACTAACAAACGCCCGCAAACTAAATAAAACTCTCTGGCTAAAATATAAGTGGAGAAAAACCGTTCGGTTTTGTTTAAAAGACCGAAGGGGTACTACGCTTCTAATCACAAGTGTTGGCCTATGATCTAACGGCTACAGGAGGCGGGGGGTAGCTCACCGTGGGGGCTGCTGGTGCTTCTCCTTCGGCGAGGCATAGAAGGTGGCGAGGTTCGGGTGGCGTCTCCAGCGAGTCTCCGGTGAGGCCAAGGGCACCAGAGGATGGCGGAGGGGCTCCTCCGACGGATGGCGGCGACGGTGAGGCGAGAGGTCGAGGGGGGGCGTGGTGCTCGAGCTTCTCGAGCTCCTGGAATGGCCGAACTCCGGCGAGGCGCGGGGTGGTGAGGAGGCGGCGAGGGCTCGGGCTAGGGGGGGAAATAGGTTGCGGGAGCGGTGGGGGTTGCTCTGGTGGCGTCAGTTGGGGCGGGGAGGCGAGCGGTGGCGCGGGGTGGCTGGGGCGGTTTCTCTGGAGCTTGGCTCCGGCGAGGCAGCAGGGCAGGGCGAGGCGGCGAGGGAGCTCAGCGCTTGGGGGGAACGAGGTGCGGAGGGGAGAGGGGGTACTTATAGGGGGAAGAGAGGGTCGGGGGAAGGAAGGGGGAAGAGATCCGGGAGATCCCGGCGAGCTCGGCTCGGCCGGCCATGGAAGGAAGGAGCTCGGCTCGGGGGGAAGGAGGAGACCGAGGGGAGATCGGGTCAGCGCGGGGGGCCCACGAGTCAGCGAGGGAGAGAGGGGGCGCAGGGGATCGGCCACCCGATCCTGAAGGGATCGGATCTCGCGAGGTGGGATTCGGCCCACAGGGCCTGTCCGGCGCCGGTGCGAAGAAAGGAAGAAAAAAATGTTTCCTTTTTTCTATTTAACTAAAATCAAAAAGTAAAAATACAAAAAAAGGAATAAAATAAAATCTAAAGGGGTATTATATAACAAAACTTTCAGAAAAAAAATCTCTACACGATTAACATTTTTCCAAGGCAAAAATAAAAACTTTAAAAAATGTTTTTTCAGAAAAACCCGTAAGGTTTTATTTTCTTTTTGGCAATAATTTTCTCCGTAAAACTTTGGTTTTTCTTGGCTCAAGTATTTTCAAAAAAACCCCTGATTTGGGAGGGTCATTTTCCTCCGCTCTTTCTTGCTTGCAAGAATTATTTTCGGGGTATTTTCTCGGGGAAGAAAAAATAGAAAAGCAAAAGCAAATATTTAAATAATTCAAATGCAAACTTTATTGCAAACAAAATGCATAGATGCTTAGCTATATTTGTAAAACATTCCAAAGTAGGAAATTTGGGATGTTACAAACCTACCCACCTTAAGATGAATCTCGCCCTCGAGATTCGGGTTGGCTAGAAAATAGGTGCGGGTGGTCTCGACGAAGATCCTCTTCTCGTTCCCAGGTGACTTCTTCCTCGGTGTGGTGGCTCCACAACACCTTGCAGAACTTGATGATCTTGCTGCGGGTAACTCTGTTGGCAGTCTCGAGAATCCTGACGGGTTTCTCCTCATACGTCAGATCACTGTCATGTTGTATGGTCTCTAGGGGCACTGTATCTCTCAACGGAACATCAGCCATCTCAGCGTGGCATTTCTTCAACTGGGAAACATGGAAGACATCATGGACTCCGGACAATCCTTCCGGCAGTTCCAGTTTATATGCAACTGCGCCTCTACGTTCAAGAATTTTGTAGGGGCCAATGAATCGGGGTGCTAACTTTCCTTCCACACCGAATCTCTTGATTCCTCGAACTGGAGACACCCGAAGATATGCTCGGTCTCCCACTTCGTATGTTACTTCCTAGCGTTTGGTGTCAGCATAACTTTTCTGTCTGGACTGAGCTATCTTGAGTCGGTCAGGAATCAGCTTGACCTTCTCTTCAGAATCTCAGATAAGGTCGGGACCAAATAGTTGTCGGTCTCCAACTCCATCCCACATCAGTGGTGTTCTGCACCTCCTTCCGTATAGAGCTTCGAAAGGGGCCATCTTCAGACTGGTCTGATAGCTATTGTTGTATGAGAATTCGGCATAGGGTAAATTGGCATCCAAGCTAGACCCATAGTCTAGTGCGCAAGCTCTCAACATGTCCTCCAGAATCTGATTGACTCTCTCAGTCTATCCAACTGTCTGTGGGTGAAAAGTTGTACTGAACTCCAATCTCGTTCCCAAGGTTTCATGCAGTTGGTGCCAAAATTTCGATGTGAATTGAGTCCCTCTATCTGACACAATACTCTTTGGTACTCCATGCAGACATACGATCCTGGTCATATAGATCTTGGCCAACTTGGAACTCGTGTAGGTAGTCTTCACGGGAATGAAGTGAGCTACCTTGGTCAAACGATCGACCACAACCCAGATAGAATCATAACCAGAACGGGTCCTGGGTAATCCTGTGATGAAGTCCATACCAAGCTTTTCCAATTTCCACTTGGGTATAGGCAGAGGTTGAAGCAAACCTGCTGGCTTCTGATGCTCGGCTTTTACTCGCTGACAAACATCACATATTGCTACAAACTCGGCAATGTCTTTCTTCATTCCTGTCCACCAGAAACTTTCTTTCAGATCCAGATACATCTTGGTGTTGCCTGGGTGTATCGAGTACGGGGAATCATGGGCCTCCTAAAGCATCAACTTCCTGAGTTCGGGATCATTGGGCACATAGATGCGATCCTCAAACCATAAAGTTTCGTGTTCATCCTCATGAAAACCTTTAGCCTTCCCGTCTTTCATTTTCTGCTTAATCTCAGCTATCTCCATGTCGGTCTTCTATGCTTTGCGGATCTTTTCGGTCAAGGTGGACTGAATTTCCAGTGTGGCTACTAATCCTCTTGGAACTATATCCAATTTGAGCTCTCGGAGATCATCGACTAACTCCTGGGGTAATCCTCCCACTATGAGTGTGTTCACATAACTCTTGCGGCTCAAGGCATCGGCTACAACATTTGCCTTGCCTGGGTGATAATGCAATCTCATGTCATAGTCCTTGATCAATTCTAGCCATCTCCTCTGTCTGAGGTTCAACTCCTTCTACGTGAAGATATATTTCAGGCTCTTGTGATCAGTGTAAACATCACAACTATTTCCGATCAGGAAATGTCTCCAGGTCTTGAGAGCGTGCACTACGGCTGCTAGTTCCAAGTCATGCGTCGCATAATTCAAATCATGGGGTCTGAGATGTCTGGATGCATAGGCCACAACTTTGCCTTCTTGCATGAGCACTCCTCCAAGTCCTTGACGAGAAGCGTCACAGTAAACCTGGAAATCCTTCCGAATGTTCGGCAATATCAGCACTGGGGCTGTAACCAGACGTTTCTTCAACTCTTGAAAATTGGTTTCACATTCCTCGGTCCAAACATACTTGGACTCCTTCTTCAACAACTCTGTCATGGGCTTGGCGATCTTTGAGAAATTCTCAATGAACCTCCGGTAATATCCGGCAAGTCCGAGGAAACTGCGGATCTCCTTAACTGAAGTGGGTGCTACCCATTCGGTGACTGCTGCGACCTTGGCAGGGTCCACTGCTATTCCTTCTCCTGAAATGACGTGTCCAAGGAATCCGACTTCCTTCAACCAAAATTTACATTTGCTAAACTTCCCATACAGCTGATGCTCTCGGAGTTTCTCCAAAACCAGACGTAAGTGTTCCTTGTGTTCCTCCTCGTTCTTGCAGAATATCAATATGTCATCGATGAACACCATGACAAACTTGTCCAAGTATTCCATAAATACCTTGTTCATCAGATTCATAAAATATGTCGGAGCATTAGTCAGTCCAAATGACATGACCGTGTACTCATACAGACCATACCGGGTGGTGAAGGCTGTCTTGGGTATATCTTGTTCACGAATTTTCAGCTGATGATACCCGGATCGAAGATCGATCTTGGAGAACACTCAGGCTCCAACTAACTAGTCAAACAGATCATTGATCATCGGCAAGGGATACTTGTTCTTGATGGTCGCCTCGTTCAATGCACGATAATCGACAACAAATCTCAAGGACGTATCCTTCTTTTCAACCAAGAGCACTGGGGCTCCCCAAGGTGAAGAACTCGGGCGAATATACCCTTTGTCCAACAACTCCTTAATTTGCTTCTTGACTTCTACTAAGTCATTTGCGGGCATCCGATAGGGTCTCTTGGATATCGGTGTTGTTCCGGGCAATAGTTCAATCAGGAATTCAATCTCTCTATCTGGTGGCATGCCCGGCAATTCCTCCAGAAATACATCTTGGTATTCTTGCACAATCGGTACTTCCTCCTGGACTACTCCCGTGAGAGAGTTTACCCGATTACTCCGTGTCGGGCGCTGGGATACGTACTTAATCCGCTTTTGCTCGGGGGTGGTGAGCAAAATAGACTTAAGGGCACAATCAATATTCCCTTTGTACTTGGCCAACCAATCCATGCCTAGGATTACGTCCAATCCCTGAGACTCTAATACGATGAGGTCGGTGGGAAATTTATGGTTCCCGATGTTGAGACTCAAAGCACGGCATCCTATCCCGGCTGTCATCATGCCTCCTGGGGAACTGACCTTAATAGGCTGACTGAGGGTTCTAGTTGGCAAACTATACTTTTCCACAACTACCCTTGATATGAATGAATGCGTTGCACCAGAATCAAAAAGTACCAATACTGGACGTGAATTTAGCAAAAACTTACCAACCACAGTATCGGGGTGATCATAGACCTCTTCAACATCAATATGATTCACCTGAGCTCGAGGAAAAGGGTTGGGCTTCTTTGCTGCTGAGTTGCCGTTGCCGTTTCCATTTCCCTGCTTGTTCTGGGGACATTCAGTGGCATAGTGTCCCGTCTTCTGACACTTGAAGCAGGTGATATGAGTCAGGTCCTTCTGAGCTGGAGCGGAATGATGCTGGGTGCCGGAACCGCCATTCTTGAAGTTGATGTTGTTGCGGTGGTTCCCATTTCCTCCATGGTTGTGGCCTCCATGGTTGTGCACTGGGTGGTTATGTTGGACGTGTCCTCCAAACTTACCGGGTCCAGTCCCGGTATTCCCTGTATAGGGGGTGTATCGAGGCTTCTGCTTAGTGCCGGAGTTGAACTTCCCATTGCCATACTTCCGCTTGCGGTTCTCCATCTGCTGATGTTTCCCCTCCAAGATGAGGGCCTTATCTACCAGCTCCTGTTAGTTATTGAAGTTGGCTATAGTCAGCTGAATGCTCAGCTCATCATTGAGTCCCTCCAAGAACTTTTCCTGCTTGGCCGCATCATCGGCCACATCTCCAGGTGAATAACGGGCGAGCATGCTGAATTCATCAACATACTGAGCCACAGAGCGATTTCCCTGGCGTAGGTTGTGAAACTCACGCTTCTTCAAACTCATGGCCCCAGCTGAGACATGAGCGGTGCGGAAGGCTTGTTTGAACTGCTCCCAAGTGACTCCAGCAATGGGGTATGTGGTGGTGTAGTTCTCCCACCATGCAGCTGCAGGGCCTTCAAGTTGATGCGCGGCAAAGCGCACCTTCTCAGCTTCAGTACAACCAGCAGTGATTAGTTCCCCGTCCATCTTGCGGAGCCAATCATCTGCCACAATGGGCTCAACGCTGCTGGAGAAAGTCGGAGGGTTCAACCTCAGGAAACGGGTGAGATTGTCGGCCGGGGGAGGATGATGGTTGTTGTTATTGTTCTGGTTCTGGATGATCAGCTACATCAGGGCATTATGTTGCTGAATCAACTGAGTGAGTTCCGGCGGGAAGTTGGAAGCAGGATCACGTCTCGGAGGCATCTGGTGTTTGTAGAGGGGTGAGATTAGCATAGAACAATGGTCTAAAGAGTAATTACACTACCCATATGAAATGCAACAAACAAGTATCACAGCACACATTTTATTCAATACCATCACAAAAGGTTCACACACGGGGATACAAATTTCGATAACCTAAACATCGGCCTAAGCGTTTAACGATAAGATAAATTGGTGGACTAGTCTAAGTGTCCTCCTCAGATAAGCATGGTGGTGGGTCCTTCGGTGGAGCTTGCTTCATAGTCCTCCTCATTGCTGATCAAGGGGGCTACGTCTCCTTCAGGATGAAGGTTCTCGCCCATGTCCAGTTCTTCCTCCAGGTATGCGACACGAGTCTTCAGCTTCTCGATCCTCTCCAGGAAATCCTTCACCTCCAATTCGTGCTCATAGTGGGCATCCCGGGCTTCTTCTTCGAGTTCGAGTTCGTGGAGCGACAGTTGCTTGATCTTCCTGGCATCCTTGATCACACGATGCTCCAGAGTCCCGTTGTGCTTCTCCAAGGTCTGGGCATAGGACAGGAGAGCGTCCTTGGTCTTGCTTGAGATGATTTCTCCATCTTCTCCTCTCCGGGATACCGTGAATAGGTCAGGTGAAATAGGGCAGCCTCTGTACACTTCCTTGATACGTCCGAGTGCACAATGGATCGCCATGTCCCTTCCGAGAATCCAGTTGGGTGCGATAAACTTGAAGTCCACAGGCTCAGTGCGCGGCTCGAATGTCCTTCCGGGAACGTGCACCTCAATCCTGTAGCGTGAATCCTCTGGGTAAGACGAAATAGGCTTCCCTGTGATAGTCGGCAGAGCAATCCTCAAGTCCTTGGTGATCTGCATGAGCTCCTTTCTGAAAGGCATAGTGGCGTCGGGCTGGCAAAAGTCCGTGAACTTAACGGGGATGAAGGTGGCCATCTAAAACATTGGAAAATCGGAGAGAATTCAGAAATGAGCAGAAGAGGAAATAGAAGATTTATATAAGAAAAACAGTTTTCTTCCTAAGGCTTTTCCATTCCTAGAGGTTACGTCCTACGGTCAGTGTCTGCTCTGAATACCATTTCTGTAGCGACCCGACCTGAAACGGCCAAGCCTCTGGTGTTTCCGTACCATCCCAAGATCATGCTGGTACACACTCGGTACATCAATGTATATATCAAGAGTTCAATCACACAGCTTTATTACTCGAAATCTCATATCGAGTACTTTATTACAATAAAGTGGTTGAAGTCCATCTCATGAGATACTAACGAAGACTAGCGGAAGCATCGGGTAGACGAGTCCATCCGACTCCAGAGCATGTCGCCGAGCGTAGATCGTAGCCTCATTCCTGGTCAGAAAAGTACTCTGCAACATGATACGTTGCAGCCGTGTAGGTCACCATATGGAATATGCCGGCAAGTCATCAAAGAGAGGGGGTGAAATAATATCCAACTATTTCTACATGCATATATGGCAGGTGGGGCTATAAGTTTTAGCATAAAGCAAATTTTCTCCTACAACAAGAGAGGGCTGAAAGCAAAACATTACTACATTGTTTGTTGTTAACGAGATGGTTCCGCCAACCAATTCTCGTACCCGAGTTGTCGATAATTCCCACATCATTATTAAATTGTGTTGAGAATTCAGGGAAATTTCAATGCCTTCGGCTCAAGTTGTCCATGACCGTGGACACGGCTAATCGATTTGGTTTGGGCACTCTTGAGAGTTTTGCACATGTTCCTCACAAGATTTGATCAACTCCGAGTATGTCCTCGCACTTCAAGGTGTTTGAAGACCGGATGATCAAAACATGGTCTTTCAACGGGTCCCTCTGAATCCCTGTCGGTAGCCATCCAGTCCTACCGTTCTTCTACATCTGCTAGCACCGCCTGTCCAGAGTCGCCATGTTGTCCAACCAAGCCAGAGCCCATAATGACTTGTGGCTGTGCAGGTAAGCCTTGGGTCTTGAAGCTTCCGTCCGTCTCTTCGAGCCTGGGTGAAGCTTTCCGCAAGATGTCATGGCACGTCTCCAAGCATCCCGGGGTCGTCCACTAGTTTCTCCAGGGAGCCCGTCAAACCGTCCTTCACCCAGAGTTGCATTACTACGTGTGGTCTTGAAAATCTTGACTTAACCGGTCTTGGTTATTTAATTATTCTCGCATCACTCGTGTTATGCACTCAACAAGAATCCCGTCTACTCAAGCATAGCAATATGAAATTTGTCGTCCCGGGCCAAGTAACGGGGTTGTAGGGTGCCTACCTAATGATACTACAACAGGTAACTATAATTTCCAAGTACCTACTCAGCATGCAATTGGGCAAAGAAAGGTGAAACTACCATGCATAGAAAACATAGGCGATAGTATGATCAAAGTGACTTGCCTTGCTGATAGTAGTCTTGATCGAGCGCTTATAAGTAGCAAGCTTCGCACTCCGGGTGATCTACCGATACAAACAAATACACACCATAAGCACTACAATCATCAACAAGTAAAATAACATCACAAGCATAAAGTAGCTATGGCATAAAGTGAAAGAATTCACTTCACCTAACTAAGGCAGAAACTGTTTTTGATAAAACCCCAAGTAAAAATATTTAAAACAAATTGAAACTTATACTACAGAAAGATATAATCACTAGGAAGCAGTAGAAAAAATGAACAAATAAAACTCTATTTTTTGAACTCCTGGAATAAGCAAAACAAGGTTTAAACTAAATCTGATCTAATTCAAATTTGACAATTTCAACCATAGACAAATAATATGTTTTTGAAAACTACAGGAAAATTGTGATCTACTGGAAAAGATTCAACTCCATTGGAGTTCTGGATCAAAAGTTATGGGGGGAAAAAGATTGAAACTCTCTCTGTTTTTGAATTAAAACTAAAAAACAGAATAAAATCACTAGCACACGGGAGGGGGTATGTGGCGCTCTCTGATTGGTTGGAAGGGTGTTTGCTGCGGGGAAAACTAACAAACGCCCGCAAACTAACTAAAACTCTCTGGCTAAAATATAAGTGGAGAAAACCCATTCGGTTTTGTTTAAAAGACCGAAGGGGTACTACGCTTCTAATCACAAGCGTTGGCCTATGATCTAACGGCTACAAGAGGCGGGGGGTAGCTCACCGTGGGGGCTGCTGGTGCTTCTCCTCCGGCAAGGCGGAGAAGGTAGCGAGGTCGGGGTGGCGTCTCTCGCGAGGCCGAGGGCACCAGAGGATGGAGGAGGGGCTCCTCCGACGGATGGCGTCGAGGGGGGCGTGGTGCTCGAGCTTCTCGAGCTCCTAGAATGGCCGAACTCCGGGGAGGCGCGGGGTGGTGAGGAGGCGGCGAGGGCTCGGGCTAGGGGGGAAATGGGTTGCGGGGGCGGTGGGGGTTGCTCTGGTGGCGTCGGTTGGGGCGGGGAGGCGAGCGGTGGCGGGGGGTGGCGGGGGCGGTTTCTCTCGAGCTTGGCTCCGGCGAGGTAGTAGGGCAGGGCTAGGCGGCGAGGGAGCTCGGGGCTTGGGGGAACGGGGTGCGGAGGGGAGAGGGTCGGGGGAAGGAAGGGGGAAGAGATCCGGGAGATCCCGGCGAGCTCGGCTCGGCCGGCCATGGAAGGAAGGAGCTCGGCTCGGGGGGAAGGAGGAGACCGAGGGGAGATCGAGTCGGCGCGGGGGGCCCACGAGTCAGCGAGGGAGAGAGGGGGCGCAGGGAGTCGGCCACCCGATCCTGAAGGTGTCGGATCTGGAGAGGTGGGATTCGGCCCACACGGCCTGTCTGGCGCCGGTGCGAAGAAAGGAAGAAAAAAAGTTTCCTTTTTTCTATTTAACTAAAAACAGAAAGTAAAAATACAAAAAAAAGGAATAAAATAAAATCTAAATATAGGTGTATTATATACCAAAACTTTGAGGAAAAAAATCTCTACACGATTAACATTTTTCCAAGGCGAAAATAAAAACTTTAAAAAAATGTTTTTTCAGAAAAAACCCTAAGGTTTTATTTTCTTTTTGGCAATAATTTTCTCGGTAAAACTTTGGTTTTTCTTGGCTCAAATATTTTCAAAAATACCCCTGATTTGGGAGGGTCATTTTCCTCCCCTCTTTCTTGCTTGCAAGAATTATTTTCGGGGTATTTTCTCAAGGAAGAAAAATAGAAAAGCAAAAGCAAATATTTAAAGAATTCAAATGCAAACTTTATTGCAAACAAAATGCATAGATGCTTAGGTATGTTTGTAAAACATTCCAAAGTAGGAAATTTGGGATGTTACATAGATCCTTGATGCTACTCATTACACCCCTGATCATGATTATGATTATGCTTTGTGAGTAGTTACTTTTGTTCCTGAGGACATGGGATAAATCATGCTGATAATAGTCATGTGAATTTGGTATTCGTTCGGTATTTTGATATGTTGTATGTTGTCTTTTCCTCTAGTGGTGTTATGTGAACGTCGACTATATAACACTTCACCATATTTGGGCCTAGAGGAAGGCATTGGGGAGTAGTAAGTAGATGATGGGTTGCTAGAGTGACAGAAGCTTAAACCCCAGTCTATGCGTTGCTTCGTAAGGGGCTGATTTGGATCCACTAGTTTAATGCTATGGTTAGACGTTGTCTTAATTCTTATTTCGTAGTTGCGGATGCTTGCGAGAGGGGTTAATCATAAGTGGGATGCTTGTCCAAGTAAGGGCAGTACCCAAGCGCCAGTCCACCCACATATCAAACTATCAAAGTAACGAACGCGAATCATATGAACATGATGAAACTAGCATGACAGAAATTCCCGTGTGTGCTCGGGAGCGTTTTTCCTCTTATAAGACTTTGTTCAGGCTTGTCCCTTGCTACAAAAGGGATTGGGCCACTTTGCTGCACCGTTGCTACTACTTGTTACTTGTTACTTTTCACCTGCTACGTTTCACCTCACTACACCATCACTTGTTACCGCTACTTTCAGTGCTTGCAGTTATTACCCTTCTGAAAACCGTTTATCACAGCCTTCTGCTCCTCGTTGGGTTCGACACTCTTATTTATCGAAAGGACTACGATTGATCCCCTATACTTGTGGGTCATCAATAACTTGTTATCTTAGTACGAACTCTTGGAGAGATTGATCGGAAAGAATAACTTTGAGGTGGTTTCGTACCCTACAAACAAGTTCTTCTTATGTTCTTCGCTAGATAGGAACTTTGGAGTGATTCTTCATCGCATGTTGAGGGGTTGTTATATGATCTAACTATGTTAGCATTGTTAAGAGATTGCACTAGCAAAAGTATGGACCCTAGGCCTCATTTTCAAGCATTGCAATACCATTTAGATTAAAAAATCAATATCTACTATCATTACTACACTTGTATCACCATCTCTTCGCCAAACTAGTGCACCTATACAATTTACCATTGTATTTGGTGTGTTGGGGACACAAGAGACTCTTTATTATTTGGTTGCAGGGTTGTTTTAGAGAGACCATCTTCATCCTACGACTCCCACGGATTTATAAACCTTAGGTCATCCAGTTGAGAGAAATTTGCTACTGTCCTACAAAACTCTGCGCTTGGAGGCCCAATACGAGTCCACAAGAACAAGTTGTGTAGTAGACATCAAGCTCTTTTCTGGCGCCGTTACCAGGGAGGTGAGTGCTTGAAGGTATATCTTTAGATCTTGCAATTAAATATTTTAGTTTCTTGTTTTATCACTAGTTTGTTTATAAAAAAATACAAAAAAATGGAATTGAGGTGGTCTCAAGTTGTTCATCTTTATCACGTCTTTCTTGAGAATGATGCAAAGGAAAATTACGCTCAATTGCTAGAGGAAGAAGTTATGAAAATAGTTGATGAGAATTCCTTGAATGATGAGCCTGATAGTGATATTGTTAGTATAAATTCTCTGAATATTCATGATGCTAATGATATGCAAAGCCATAAGCTTGGGGATGCTATCTTTGATGAATTTGATATTTTTAATCCCCCAAGTTTTAATGAGAAAAACTATTATGATGGTGGCATGCCTCCAATCTATGATGATTACTGTGATAACATGTATGCTAAAAAGAGTAATAACAATGAGAAGAAGTTCGCTAATGTGGAGAGTGATAAATTTTCTACGCTTGTAGATCATGAAAATTATGCTATATGCGAAAGTTATATTGTTTAATACCTTCATGATGCTACTGAATATTATTATGAGGGAGGAACCTATGCTTGTAGTAATTGCAACAATATCAAGTTTCCTCTCTATGTGTTCAAAACTTTGAAGTTATACTTGTTTTGCCTTCCTATGCAAATTGATTCTTGCTCCGATAAATTATTTTCTCACAAAATCCCTATGCATAGGAAGTGGGTTAGACTTAAATGTGCTTGCTATGTGTTTCATGATGCTCTCTTGCATGTTTCAGCTATTATTCCTATACAAGCATCATTGAAATCATCATGCCTAGCTAAAACGCATTAAAGAAAAACGCTTGTTGGGAGAAAACCCAATATTTACCCTTTCTGTTTTTGTGAGATAACATGATTAAGCTAATTTATTAATCATGTTTTATACTCCCTCCGTCACGATTTAGAAGGCACGCTTGAAAATCTCTGGGACCAAGGTAGTCATCGATTGGTTGTGAGATGTAGCAAGTGTAAATGCTAATGCGCCTAATCAACTGAGAAAATACTAGTACTAATGCATGAGCAGCAAATTGGGAGGGCGCATGCATGACTAGTACTAGTACTAATTAATAAGAGTAATTGCTTTCGCGCCTTAAACCTTGTCTATTTTGGAAACGCACACAAGTTTAACTGTGCCTTCTAAACCATGACGGAGGGAGTAGTGTTTTTTCAATAAAGTGCCAAGTAAATCCTTTGGGATAGTGTGGATACTTGCTTGTTTGATTTTGTGCAAAAATAGAAACTTTTGTCGAGTGCAGAATAACTCTGATTTTATTAGAGCGCCCGAAAATTCTAAATTTTTTACACAATTTTGTTATGCAAATTCTGTACATTGTCCTAATTTTTCAGAATTTTTTCAGTCAAGTAAGTATGGTTTTAATGCACATATTCACAGACTTTTCTGTTTTTGACACATTCTGTTTGCTATGCATAGTTTGCTTGTTTTAGTGTTCCATAACTTATATTGAGTGATACAAATTATGGGAATGATAGAATACAGTAGGTATTATGTAAGAACAATTATGAATCTTGTCTTGGCAGTACCTAAGTGAATGATCTATCTTTATTACACTGACCCATCTCACGAAGTTCCGTTAAGTTTTGTGTGATTGAAGTTTTCAAGTTTTGGGTGGGATACCGATATGAGGTAAATAAGGAGCAGCAAGAACCTAAGCTTGGGGATGTTCAAGGCACCTCCAAGGTAATATCCAAGGAAGAATCAAGCATCTAAACTTGGGGATGCTCCAGAAGGCATCCCCTCTTTCATCTACAACATTATCGGTATATCTTACTTGAGGCATATTTTTATTTGTTACATGATATGTGTTTTTCTTAGACCATCATTTTATTTTGTTGTTCTCTGTTAGATGTTACTTATAATCTTGTTTTTCACCAAAAAGTTTCAAGAATTGTATTTAGAATGCTTGAATTGCATGTGTGATGTGTGTTGTACAAAAACACAAACTTTTGATGTAGTATTTGAATTATCATATTTTACTAGAACATGGAAAGTTCCTGAAAATTTTACATAGTACTTTCACACAAATTATTTATCTTGTCCTAAATTTTGAGAAGTTTTTGAGATACAGAAGTACACTTTTTACATAGTACTATATACTGTTCTGTTTGGACAGATTGTTGTCATGGTTTCGTTATTTACTTATCCTATAGTTTCCATAGCTTATATTGGTATATATAAATTGTGGAAATAATACTATGCAGTACCTAGTGTTTGAAAATTGTTATGCACCTTGTCTTGGCAGTACATGAAGTGTGGATTTATTCTTATGTGTACTAACCTATCTCACGAGTTCTTTTTCAGTTTTGTGTGGATGAAGTTTTTTTAGAATAGATGAAACCGTGATATGAGAGGATTGAACGAGATACAAAATCTCAAGCTTGGGTATGCCCAAGTCAGCCCAACTAAATATTTCAAGAAGTCTCAAGCATCTAAGGTGTGGGATGCTACACATCCCACCTCTCTTCATCAACTATTATCGATTAGCCTATGTTGAGCCTAAATTTTTATTTGTCCACATGATATGTGCTATTCTTGGAGTGTTATTTTTCTTTTGCTTGATGTTCAATAAAATACTCAGATTTGAAAATATTTATTGAGAGAGAGAGCCCTCACATAGCTACTTGATTGTTTACCTACTCATTGATCTACAATTATATCTTCTAAGAGTAAGTTGATTGAATTGCTCTAGTACTTCACTTATATATTCTATAGCATGGTGGTGCTGTTATTTTGAAGAAATATGATCTCATGCTTCACTTATATTATTTTTAGAGTTGAAAATTTAGAAGAAATGTGTGCTCTCGTTCTTCACTTATATTTGTTTGAGAGCTTGTTATTAGCAATGGCAATTTTCTTTAAAAGAACTTTATCCCAAAGTGATAGATATCCAGGGGAAATATAATAAAAACTTTCATGAAGATTATTGGATATTAAACTTGATTATTTGCAATAGTTTTAAGATAGTGATATATGTGACTTATGTTGATGAGTAATTATGCTTTAGAAAGAATATTGGTGTTAATGTTTATGATTCCCTATGCATGGACATGAAGTCAATAATTATGCTATGAAGTTACATCCTACTTCTGTTGCATTATTTGGTGTTAGTCATATTTAATGTTCTCTTATGATGGTTTTCGTTCCTTGGTTGGGCGCTTCTCAATCTATTTGCTAGCATTAACTTGTACTTGGCGGGAATGTTGTTTGTGCATCCAAATCCTAAACTCAACGTTGTGCCAAATGAGTCCGCCATACCTACCTATATGAGGTAGTTCAACACCGTTCCAAGTAAATTTGTATGTGCCAACTCTAATTTTCAAAATAAATTACTTTTTTGTGTACCGGTATCTTCCATGTTAAATAGGTTATTATCAAGATGAGTGTTTATTCACTTATCATTGCACGATAGTATAACGGTAATAGGGATGCCCAGTCCCAAAAAAATTATGTTGTCATTTAATAAATTCCTTGGGAAGTGTTGGTATGGACAATACGCGTGGATATGGCTAGCCGTGGAATGTGAAAGAATGCTGGAAAAAAGAATAAACTATATTTTTAGTTTGGGGACCGCCTATAATTTGTTTAGCATGGAGGATATTGGAAAATCTTAGTCGTTCTCATTGGAGGAAAAGCATCCCACCTAAAACAATTTTATCTCTCAATTTAAGCTTTGAACTCTGGCACCTATACAAATCTCTGCTTCCCTCTGCGAAGGGCCTATCTACTTACTTTATGCATTTTTTATTTTGAATTTGAGTCTCCATCTTCTCTTATAAAGTACCAACTACGAAACACTATTATCATACTTGAGCATTGGATGTAGCTAATGTTTAGGTGTGTTGCATGAATAGATGAATGATTGAGCATGATGGGCTAGGGATAGCGTTCTTTAGCGTTGATATGATTGAGTATTAGAGTTTTCATGACAAATTATAGACTATTGCCTTGAATCATCTACAAGTTCACATGTCCATGCTACAAAGAAAAGAATATGATGAATATGATAGTTTTCAATTGCCACTCTATCATGATGAGTTTTATAAGAAAGAGTTAATGTTATCATGCTAGGAAAAGTGATTAAAATTATCATTGATCAAACTTATGCACTATGCTAGCATTCACACTTCATAAATTATTTCTTTTATCATGTACCTACTCAGGGACGAGTAGGAATTAAGCTTGGGGATGCTGATACATCTCAAACATATCAAAAAATTATGAAGTATTCACGCCATATTTACCTATGTTTACAATACTTTTATATGGTTACGATGCAGTTTGCATGATTTATTTAGAACTAACCCAGACTGACGTTGTTTTCAGCAGAACTACCGTGGTGTTGTTTTTTGTGCAGAAATCAAAGTTCTCCACAGGCAATGAAACTTCTTGACAAATTTTCTGGGAATAAAAAAGGCACTAGAAGCTTTGTTGGAGGCCTAGAAGAGCCACATGGTGGGCAAGAGCCACATGGTGGGCACGAGCCACCAGCGCGCGCGAGAGGCCCCAGGCGCACTCTGGTGTCTTGTTCTCTCCTCGTGGCCCATCTTCGTGTGAAACTCACGCTCAAAAATTCTGTAGATACATAAATCTCCAAAAATAACCCTAAGCGAGAAGTTCTGCCGCCGCAAGCCTCTGTAGCCACGAAAAACCAATCTAGACCCCGTTATGGCACCTTGTCGTTGGGGGATATCATCTTTGGTGGCCATCTTCATCATCCCAGGGGATGCCATGACGAGGAGGGAGTAGTCCACCCTCAGGGCTAAGAGTTTGTACAAGTAGCTATGTGTCTAATATCTCTCTCTCTCTCGTTTTCTTGAGATGTCATGATCTTGATATATCACGGGCCTTGTTAATATAGTTGGATCATATGATGTCTTGCATGCGAATACCCGTAGTGACATTGGGGTATTCAAGTTATTCACTTGATATATGTTATGGCATCAACTCACGGATTCCCGAGGTGACATTGGGGTAATCTAGGCATAGGGGTTGATTGCATGTTTTCATACTATGTTCTCCGATAGAAATCTGGGTGTGCTCCTTGAAGTTCCTTGTGTTGGATTGAGTATTATGAATTTGAATTTGTTATGGTGTTATTTTAGTATGAACTATTGATAAATCGATCAGAAAGGATAACTTGTTATCTTAGTACGAACTCTTTGAAAGATTGATCAAAAAGAATAACTTTGAGGTGGTTTCATACCCTATAAATAATTTTTTATTATGTTCTCCGCTAGATAGGAACTTTGGAGTGATTTTTCATCGCACATTGAGGTATTGTTATATCATCTGACAATGTTAGCATTGTCGAGATATTGCATCGCAATTGCTAAGGCACGACGTCCTCGCACATTCGTAGTCGGATCGTCAAAGTCTACTCCACCAAAAACGATAACCACCATCTCATCGAAAGACAAGGACAACTTTATCTCTATCAAGTGGTATCAGATTTCCAGGTTGCTTGGTGAGATTTTACCAGCTTTTCATAGTTAGATCGCATATGTTCTTCATACATATAGTCCAAAGAGAAGCCACAAAAAAATTAGGGTTAGATCATCATATATGTACCAATCTGAGCCTTTGCATAGTATTTTCAGTATTTTGCTTTGTTGAATTTGCGGTTACATCATCGTGTCGAGTTGCTGGTCTTAGTGTCTAGTCCTTTAGGGTTTCGAGTTCTGCTCACAGGTTGTCACGCCGCCACCACGCCATCATTCATCGTTGCCATATACCAAAACCACGCTACCATCATCGTTGTGGCCATATACTACCACCATGTCACCATCATCCTTGCCGCCATATATCACCACCACATGTCCACCACCAATCCTAGTCCGGGTCCTTGACGTATTAGGTTAATTTCGAGATCCTCTTGTTTTGGGTTTCGCGTTTCGTTACGTGAGTAGGTTTCGGGAAAAAAAGAGTCTGGCACGCTTTTCAGAGCACTTTTTAGGCCAAAATTTCAGAGGGTGAAATTGTATTCCCTATCGTTTTGTTAGAATTTTTAGAGAGTTTTGAGACACTCGCCACAATAGTGATTTTTATCGCAATTTTTGGTCGTCGCAGCCCCAAATTGCTCCACAGAAAAAAATAGTCAAAAAAATCGTGCTGATCATGTTTTTATTCCTTCGGAAGAGTTTTGAGACACTCGCCATTATAGTGATTTTTTGAAAAAAAAAACGCAAAAAAAGAAAAAAGACAGAAAATCAGAGTGGCTCTTCCGTTGATCGCGTGTAGCGTCATGCTTTAGTTGGTGTTCTAGGCTCGCGTCTCTATTATGTTCTAGCCTAGGACTAGCACGGTATCGTTGTTGAGCATTCTTTCAACTTTGCATCTCTGAACTGATTATTGTTGACCCTTTTTGCTACCATACTATAAGCCTTCCCAGTTCCACATACATCTACATTGTGTGTTTGACACCACCTCACAATCCCTCTATCCAAGCTTTGAGAGTTTTGACTACGCCGGTTGCTTATCACCACCTGGTGCTGGGTAAGAAGTGGTAAGAATTTGAGATTCGCTTGACGGATTTGTGACACACCACCACCACCACCACCTCCTAGTAGTATGTAGGTTCATATTCTTTTGTGTTCCTATTACTGCTAACCATGCCAGGATCACAAGCCAACGAGACCGAATGGGAGAGTCTCACCAACCAGGAGCTCCATGATAAATTTCAGCAAATGATGGCTTACTAGGTACAAGACTTCGTGGTCAGCCTTGCAGAGGCCATGGAGAAGCTAGACGGTTTGGAGAAGACATTCGATGCCAAGATGGACGCCAAGTTCAATGAGGTGCTTCCCATCTACCACCACCAGCTGCAGTTTCTGTCCTGCTCCAACCACAACAACAACGACAGCAACGAGGCCCGGACATGGTGGGGCGAGCGTGACGTGTGCCTTCCAGTCAAGTTCAGAATTCTAGTGTTGTTGGTCCTGCTTCTACTACTGAGGTTTCTATGGCTCAGCATAATGAGGATTAGGATGGTGATTATGATGATGAGGGAGAGGTTGCTCCAAATCAGCACCAGGGACAACAACCGCCACCACAAGCCACAGGTCGTCCACATCGATACAATCGCAATGGTGGGGCTGCACCACCCCCTTACGTACGGGATCATGACCATCTCCCTAAACTTAAATTGAATATTTCTACATTTGATGGTTAATATGTTCCTGATATATATCTTACTTGGGAGTTAGAAATAGAGCAACGTTTTACATGCTTACAATTTCCTGAAGATAGACATGTTGCTGCTGATGTTTGTTCATTCACTAGTTTTGCTTGTGTTTGGTGGTCTGAACATTGTTGAATACTTCATACTAGTATTCCAACTACTTGGGCTGCTTTGAAAACTTCTATGCGTACTCGTCGGGTTCCACCATATTATCAACATGAATTACTTCAAAACTTGCAGCTTCTAAGACAAGGAAAAACTTCTGTAGAAGAATATTATCAGGAATTACAAACTGGCATGATTAGATGTGGTATTGTTGAGGACAATGAAGCTATGCTTGCACATTTTATGGGTGGATTAAATAGAGATATCCAGACTATTCTAGAATATAAGGATTATAACACTATCACTTGTTTATTCTATCTTGCTTGCAAAGATGAACGTGAAGTGTAGGATCGACAAGCATTGGCGAGAACTAACTTTTCTGTAGGTCGCACTTCCTCATGGACGCCTCGGACCTCATCTAATTCCACACATCCTCCGGCATGAGCACCGCCTACTTTAGCCACCAATTCCAACAGAGATACCGGGAAACAGGCCCCTGCCCCACGCTTCACCAAGAGAACACCTTCCGGGGCAGCACAGAGCTCTTCTTCATCCATGGCATCCATAGGGCAAACGCATGAGGTTATTTGTCATCGTTGCAAGGGTGGAAGTCATTATGAGAGAGAGTGCCCGTCCAAGCGTGTGATGATTATTACTGAGGATGGTGGATACGACTCCGCTAGTGATTATGACGAGGAGACTCTGGCTCTTATTGCAAGTGAAGAACGAGGTGTAGATGATGTTGAACAAGAGACACAATACATGTCTGCTGACTACGCTGACAGGTATGAAAGCTTAGTTTCTCAACGTGTTTTAAGCGTGCAGGTAACACAGCTGAGCAAAATCAGAGGCACAACTTGTTCCATACAAAGGGAGGTGTGAAGGAACGTTATGTTCGCGTAATCATCGATGAAGGGAGTTGCAACTACTTAGCTAGCACGGAGGTGGTGGAGAAGTTGTCTCTCACCACTAGACCACATCCTCGTCCTTATTACATCCAGTGGTTCAATAATAGTGGCAAGGTTAAGGTAAAACATATTGTTCGTGTGCATTTTAGCATTGCTACATATTCTGATTTTGTTGATTGTGATGTAGTACCCATGCAAGCATGCTCCGTTTTACTTGGTAGACCATGGCAATTTGATAAAAATTATGTACACCATGGTAGGACAAATCAGTATACTCTTGTTCATAAGGATCAAAATATAACTTTGCTTCCTATGTCTCCTGAACATATTATTAAAGATGACAATGCTAGAGCTAGTAAAGCAAAACAGGACCTACATAAGAGTGAAAATCAGATTGTAGAAAAGGAATTTGAGCAACACAATAAGCCTAATAAACCGTCATCTAGTGTTGCATCTAAAATAAAACTGAAGAGTGGTTGTTTACTTGCCACTAAATCTGATATTACTGATTTGGATGTTACTACATCTGTTTGCTATGCTTTCATATGCAAATAGGTATTATTTTCATTCGAGGACATGCCTCCATCTTTGCCTCGTGTTGTTATTAACATTTTGCACGAGTTCACCGACGTCTTTCCACAAGACATGCCACCGGGATTACCACCTATTAGAGGTATTGAGCATTAGATTGACTTAATTCCCGGTGCATCGCTACCCAACCGTACACCATACGTGTGACATCCTCAGCTTTTGCTACAGTAATTTCTGTAATTAAGCTAGAGTAACCTTATGCTAATGATGCCATGTCACCGGGATTACTATTGTTAATCTCGCGTAGTTTCAAACCGATTCAAATTCAAATTTTAAAATAAAGTAAAGCAATAAAAGTCCCCAATTATCAAAACTAAAATGTTCCGGTTATAGGAAATAAATAATGATTAATATTTTCTAAAACTAAAATGCAGTAAAGAGTAAAAGAAATAATAAACAAAAGGGCTAAAATAAAACTAAAACTGTAAATAAATAAAATAAAAAAAGAAAACAAAGAAAAGGAAACCCCCCACCCCAACTGGGCCAACTCGCCCACCTAATCTAACCCAGACGGCCCAACTACCTGGGGGTATAAAACCACCCTCCCGCCGCGCCCTCCTCTCCCCTCGCTCGCCTGCATGCGCACGCCCCCCCCCCCCCAGTTCTCCTCCCCGCGGCCTCCCCTTGCGGTGAGCCCTCCCTCGAGTTGCGCCTCGTCGGCATCCCCGGCCTCGTCCCCCACCACAACGGCCCCGGACCCTGCTCGCGCCTCCGGCGCCGCCCCGTTCGCCCCTAGCCACGGTGGCTTCGTCCTGCCAGGCCCTGATCCCCTGCTATCCAGGGGGCTTAACCACCCCCCCCCCCCCCCGCGTGTGATTTATTTTTGTTTGTTGTTGTTTTGGGCATTTTGCCCTTCCCTGTGACACAGAGTGGGCGCCGAGGACACTCCCCCCCCCCCTCTAAAACGACAAAAAATAGGAATTAAAATAAAATAAAAGAAAGGAAATAAATGTTAGAATTATATATACATGTTTAAAAGAAAATATTATTAATAATACGTAAATAAGTAATTAGTTAAATATAATGTTTTATTAGTTAATTAATTAAATAATGAATTAATTAGTTAGATAATATAATGTTTAAAAGATTAGATATACTTATTAAATAAATTATTAGATAATCTGTTAAGTAAAATAAATTAAACAGTATGACAGTTGGGTCCCACCCCACTAATTAACTTGATTAAATATTAATTAACCCTAATAATAATTGTGTCTATGACGTATGGGACCGAGTGGTCAGTTTAACTCTCAGTTGGATGGTATTAGTATCTTTTACTCCTTTTCTATACTCTGGGTTCTACTCTCTCTTCTCTTTCGGGTTAAAGAATTTACTAATTCTAACATTAGGTTCTCGTAATCACATTGACCCGGAGGGCTGGACTATCTACTCTTGTTCTTCTGATAATATGTTACACACACTGTTATTTGACATCCTTAAATCTTCCTTTTCACATGCGCCCCGCAAGACAGCACTTACGCGTGACGCTGGCTAATGAGACGACTCGGTTCCCGGCCATTTTGGTCGACCACTTGACCAGGTTGG
Source organism: Hordeum vulgare subsp. vulgare (assembly GCF_904849725.1). NCBI lineage: Eukaryota > Viridiplantae > Streptophyta > Magnoliopsida > Poales > Poaceae > Hordeum > Hordeum vulgare. The sequence goes on along the minus strand of NC_058522.1, from coordinate 427,663,384 downwards.
GATATCGCTGGTACCTCAAGTACAGTGTGTACGAGGACTTCCACGAGTTCAACCAGTACTAGTACCAGGCTAAGGTTCGCATCTTCGATCAGATGGGCTCCTCCACCCGCGAGCGCCACACCTTCTGTGGTATTGGATTGTCAATCGAGATGGCTGTCCATGATGCCGCCTATATCGCTATCACCCGTATCCGTGGAGCGTACCCTCACCTCGAGGGAACTGCTTTTAGATACATCCCGTATGTTCCTGTTGGGGATGAGACTGGGTCTGATCTCACTGCCTACATTGCTCGCATTCGAGAGCGCAATGACCTGTCCTACGTCGCTATCTGTGCCCCCTAGATGACGCGTCGCTACGACGCACAGGTTCTGGTGCAGTACACTGAGGCACTGGATCGCGTTTTTCGAGCTCTGACTATGGAGCTGTACGCCACGCGTGTCCGTCTTTTCGACGCGTTGACAGAGCTGCAGCCAACAGTCCACCCGAGGGTCCACCCTACGCACATCCTCAAGCCGAGTAGGATAGAGCTACCACCAGGTCTTGAGTGGGCTGATGTTGGAGGTAGTACCCCTGCACTTGGACCTATGCTCCCCCATTGGATGAGGTACCCGCACATGAGTCACCACGGAACGCAGGGTCCTGTTCCTAGCTTCTATCACCGCCAGCTACCTGGATTTGATCGTTTTAGCCGACGTTGATGTAGCGTTATCGCTATGTATCGTTGTGGTACTCTTCCACCGCGTGCATGTGTGCCACCTAGTGAGTCTAGGTTATCGTCTAATGCGTCCAGGTTAGCACCAAATTTCGGATTTATAATCGATGGTCTGTAATCGAACTTATGTATGGGTCTGTATGTCGAACTCAACTACTATGAAGTATCTATCGCATTTCCCTTTCTTTATGGTGATTACTTCATGAATGCGAACAATACATTTGCAATTACCTTAAGCTAAATTACCACTGTTAAATATTTAGCAGGATGGTTAGACCAGTTGGCCGCCGCATGGCACCGCCAATGATGCACCACCCCGCCTCCTGAATATATGGCGGGGAGGATCCAACAGTTTGAACTGAATCGCCAGTTTATGTATGGGCTCATGGATCAGTTCCAAAGGCCAAACATGAACCAGCAGCAAGGCGTAACACTGCAATACTTATGCCGCCTCAACCCTGCGATCTACCGCAGCTCAACTCAACCTCTTAATGCTGATGACTGGCTCCGTGACATTGCTTATGAGCTGGAGTCTGAAAATGTGCCCCTGGCGAGCTATGTCAACTTTGCCGCCTACTTCCTCAAGGGTCCTGCTGCACAATGGTGGGACAGTCACAGGCGCTCTTAACCCGTTGGAACTGACATCACTTGGACGGAGTTCAAGGCTGCCTTTCGTGGTCGCTACATTCCTTAGGGAATCATGGACCGGAAGAAGCGTGAGTTCCGCAACCTTGTCCAGGGCAACAAGACTGTGGATGCTTATCAGCGGGAATTTCTGGACTTGTCCCACTATGCTGAAGAAGACATTGCAACTGATGCACGCAGACAGGAGAAATTCCGTGAGGGCCTTCACCCTCACATCAATCTCGCGCTCCTTGTTCAGGACTATGTTGATTTCGCGACCCTGGTGAACAAGGCCATTCAGGTTGAGACTGGTTTGCAGGAATACAAGGGTAGCAGCAAGCGCAATCGTGACATAGGCTCATCTTCGGGCTCATTTGTACAGAAGCGGAAGATCTGAATTCCCAACAGCATGTACCAAGCACCCGCTCCTGTTCCTAGGCCGTCTTATGATTCACCTCGTCTGCCTCCTCCACCACCTAGGCAGCCGAGGCTTCTAGCTCCACCACCTCGAGTTCCTCCTTCCCATCCTGAGGACGGTTTGTGCTTCAAGTGTGGCCGTCCAGGTCACCGTGCTAGAGACTTCAAGTAGAATCCGAATCAGCTCGCACTTCCTTCAACTCACAGTGGCAACAACCAGAACCGCAACAACAATGTTAAGCTTGCTTATGTTCGTGGTCAGGCCTACAACATTGATATGGATCAAGCTCAAGACCAGCCTGCTACCGTGATGGATACACTTCTCGTTAACTCAGTACCTGCTTCTGTATTATTTGATATAGGAGCATCGCATTCCTTCATGTCATAAAATTTTGCATTCATGCATGGCATTAAGTACAAAGAGATGAACATCCCAATAGTGGTAAACACCCCCACGGGCCAATGCCGGCCCTCCATGGTCTGCCCCATTGTCCCCGTTGAAATTGAATAATTGGAATTCCTTGCCGCTCCCATGTTATTGAGTTCTTCCAATATTGATCTCGTACTGTGAATGGACTGGCTAAAAGCTCATACGGCTTCAATCGTTTGTGCCACCAAGACTGTCCACCTACTACACCCTTCAGATGAATTAATAAGCTACCACGCTCATCTCTTCTGAGATGCTGAGGCACGAATATATGCCTTGAATGCATTAAATGTGTCACCTCTCGAAGGGATTGAAAATATTCCGGTTTTCCGGGAATTCCAAGATGTCTTTCCAGAAGAACGAAGGGAATTTGTACGAGGCTGCAGAGCTACTATCGTGTACCGAGGGTGACACCTCGCCAAGTACTCATGATGATACCTCTGTAGTGTAGCTAGTCGGTCGTGGTTATCGAGGGTGATTCCTCCTTCACCACTCCCGACGATGACTCTGTCGTGCAACCCCTCAAGTGGGAGACCCTTGAGGGTGATTCCTCGAAGTCCACCTTGACGGTTACATTGTTCGGGATGCAACGAGGGTGATACCTCGGACCCCCCTAATGTTACAACCACACAGTTACTCTACGGTATTACTGGGATCATTGGTGAATAATGTTATGCGGGTGGGTTCCCGCGTGGATGTGTCGATTAGTTAAATAAAATGCTAATGGATTTGGGTATTTGATCTGGGTTGGTTGGAGACCTTATTACGCACTAACCGTCTACGTGGGAGAAGTTATGGGTACTGACATCGTGGTATCAGCTGAAACTCTTCAGACGTCAACAATGGAGCGGCATGCGCCGCAGTGGTCCGGATATGCATCACGCTTGTAATAAGGGGTGCTAAGACTGACATCGGCCGCCCTCGCATCGTGCAGGAGTGCAAAGGGTGATGGGCCCATGACCCCTGCGCGCTTAGGATTTAGACCAGCAGGCTGGCCTCTCTGTTGAGTCTAGGTGGGGCTGCAACGTGTCGATATTCCAAGGTCGGGCATGACCCAGAAAAGTGTGTCCGGCCAGAGTTATATCGAGCGTGACGGAGAATATGTTGTGCACCCTACAGGGAAGAACTTATCTATTTGAATAGCCATGTCCACAGTTACAGGATGACTTGGAGTTGTGCCTGGATCTTATACAACCACAAGTGTTCCTTAACTGGAATGTTTGCTCCGGGATTGCTTCCTCGCAGGGAGTCGAGGGAGATTCTCTGGGCGTAACCTCATATTAATATTGCTGCAACAATATGACTAATATTTGTGTTACCTATTCTACTCTCGTCTATTGCTCCAAGACCCCTGAATATGCTAGTCTTCGATAGGACTAGGCCTTCTCTCTCTATTCTCGCATTGCTGCAGTCAGTCCACATATAACCCCCTTTCTTTGATACTGATGCATACTTAGCATAGTTCTGATGTCAGTCTTGCGAGTACTTTGGATGAGTACTCACCATTGCTTTGCTCCCCCTTTGTCCCCTTGATCCGTTGCTGCAACAAGATGATGGAACCTAGGAGATGGAGTATCCCGCCGACGACGACTGCTACCCCGACGGTGCCTGCTACTACATGGAGGTCTGATACGTCTCCAACGTATCTATAATTTTTTATGGTTCCATGCTATTATCTTGTCAAACTTTGGATGTTTTGTATGCCTTTTATATCTTTTTTGGGACTAAATTATTAACTCAGTGCCAAGTGCAAGTTCCTGTTTTTTCCGTGTTTTTGACCCTTTTCAGAGGAGGATTTTAAACGGTGTCCAAACGGAATAAAACTTCCGAAAAGATTTTTTCCGGAACAGAATATACGCACGGGACTTGAAAACCAAGGCAAAGGTCACCAGGGGACTCCACAAGCCCCCTAGGCGCGGCTAGGGGGGCCCGCGCCTAGCAGGCTTGTGGGCCCCATGTGGCTCGTCTGCCCTACCTCTTCCGCCTATAAATTCCTGAAAATCCAAAACTGCGCGAGAGACCCACAAAAATACTTTTCCACCGCCGCAAGCTTCTGTCTCCGCAAGATCTCATCTAGGGCACGTTCTGGTGCCCTGCCGGGGGGGATTCGGTACGGAGGGCTTATTCATCAACACCATGACCTCTCCGATGATGCATGAGTAGTTCACCATAGACCTTTGGGTCCATAGCTAGTAGCTAGATGGCTTCTTCTCTCTCTTGGATCTTCAATTCAAAGTTCTCCATCATCTTCATGGAGATCTATCCGATGGAATCTTCTTTTGCGGTGTGTTTGTCAAGATCCAATGAATTGTGGATTTATGATGAGATTATCTATGAATCTTATTTGACTTTCTTCTGATCTCTTATATGCATGATTTCATATCCTTGTAATTCTCTTCGAGTTGTGGGTTTTCTTTGGCCAACTTGATCTTTGATTCTTGCAATGGGAGAACTGCTTGGTTTTGGGTTCATATCGTGCGGTGACCTCACCCAGTGACAGAAGGGTAGCGAGGCACGCATCATGTTGTTGCCATCAAGTGTAAAAAGATGGGGTTTACATCATTGGTTTGAGTTTATCCCTCTACATCATGTCACCTTGCTTAAGGCGTTACTCTGTTCGTCATGAACTCAATACACTAGATGCATGTTGGATAGCAATCGATGTGTGGAGTAATAGTAGTAGATGCAGAAAGTATCGGTCTACTTGTCTCGAACGTGATGCATATATGTATGATCATTGCCTTATATATCGTCATGACTTTGAGCGGTTCTATCAATTGCTCGACAGTAATTTGTTCACCCACCGTAATACTTGCTATTTTGAGAGAAGCCTCTAGTGAACACTATGGCCCCCGGGTCTACTTCACACCATATTTTCAGCCTTTCACTTTTACTTTGTTGCACTTTCCGCCTTCGGATCTCACTTTGCAATCAATCTTGAAGGGATTGACAATCCCTTTATAGCGTTGGGTGCAAGCTCGTTTCTGTTTGCGCAGGTACTCTGGACACTTGGCTTGATTCTCCTACTGGATTGTTACCTTGGTTCTCAAACTGAGGGAAATACTTACTGCTCCTCTGCTGCATCACCCTTTTCTCTTCAAGGGAAAAACCAACGCAAGCTCAAGAGGCAGCAGAAGGATTTCTAGCGCCGTTGCCAGGGAGGATCAAGTTCTAGGTGAAGCTCATCCAAGTAAGTGTCGCAAACTCATCTCTTGCATTTTTTTTTGCCTCTCGTTTTCCTCTCCCCCACTTTTGAAAAACAAAATTTTACAAAAATATTTGCCTTTTTCGTTCACCCTTTTCTCTCGCTTGCTTTCTGTTCGCTTGTGTGCTTGTTTGCTTGCTGAAGTCACCATGACTGAAAACACCAAACTTTGTGACTTCTCGAATACTAATAATAATGATTTTATTAGTACTCCGATTGCTCCCGCCACTAGTGCGGAATCATACAAAATCAATGCTGCTTTGCTGAATCTTGTTATGAAAGAGCAATTCTCCGGCCTTCCTAGTGAAGATGTCGCATCCCATCTTAATACCTTCATTGAGCTTTGCGATATGCAAAAGAAGAAAGATGTGGATAATTATGTGATTAAATTGAAGCATTTTCCGTTCTCCTTGCGAGATCGAGAAAAAAGTTGGTTTTCGTCTTTGCCCAAAAATAGTATTGATTCTTGGAACAATTGCAAAGATGCTTATATATCCAAGTATTTTCCACCGGCTAAGATTATCTCTCTCTGTAATGATATCATGAATTTTAAGCAACTTGATCATGAACATGTTGCACAATCTTGGGAGAGAATGAAATTGATGATTAGAAATTGTCCCGCTCATGGCTTGAGTCTTTGGATGATTATACAAATCTTCTACGCTCGCTTGAATTTCGCTTCTAGAAATATCTTGGACTCCGCCTCAGGTGGAACGTTCATGGAAATCACATTAGGAGAAGCCACAAGACTCCTAGACAATATCATGACAAACTACTCTCAGTGGCACACTGAAAGGTCACCTACTAGTAAGAAGGCACACGCTATAGAAGAAATTAACTCATTGAGCGCTAAGATGGATGAGGTAATGAATTTAGTTGCTAGTAGAAGTGCTCCTTTAGATCCTAATGATATTCCCTTGTCTTCCTTGATTGAGAGTAGCAATGCGATCTTGGACGTTAATTTTGTTGCTAGGAATAATTATGGCAACAACAATGCTTTTAGAGGAAACTATGTTCCTAGGCCTTTTCCTAGTAACCCCTCTAATAACTCTGGCAACTCCTACAACTATACTCATGGAAATTACAATAAATTACCCTCTGATCTAGAGAGTAATATCAAAGAGTTTATAAACTCGCAAAAGATTTTCAATGCGTCCATAGAGGAAAAACTACTCAAAATTGACGATTTGGCTAGGAGCGTTGATAGAATGTCTACTGATATTGATGCTTTGAAAGTTAGATGTGCTCCTCCCAAGATCAATATGGATGAAACTTTGAAATCTATGCATGTTTCCATGAGTGAGAGCAAAGAAAGAACCGCCCAAATTCGTGCTAGACATGAATGGCTTAAAAAGGCGTGTTCTCGTGATAAGAATCACGAAGATCTTAAAGTGCTTGGTGTGACTCCCATTGAATCCTTGTTTTCTAGCGTCAAACCTAATGATGATGGGGCTGGATATGAATCCACTTTGGTTGAAAAATGCCCCAATGATTCGGAGTCCATCTATCTTGATGCTAAAGGCATTGAAAGTGGAGTAGAAGATATCAAAACTTTGAGTAGTAATGAAACTAATACTTTGGATTTCAAGGAGTTCAATTATGATAGTTGCTCCTTTATTGAATGCATTTCCTTGATGCAATCCATGCTAAACTCTCCACACGCTTATAGCCAAAACAAGGCCTTTACCGATCATATCGTCGATGCTATGATAAAATCTCTTGAAGAGAAACTTGATTTGGAAGTTTCTATTCCTAGAAAGCTTCATGATGAGTGGGAACCTACTATCAAAATCAAAATCAAAAACTATGAATGCAATGCTTTGTGTGATTTCGGTGCTAGTGTTTCTGCGATTCCAAAGTCTTTATGTGATGTTCTAGGCTTTAATGAGATTGAGCAGTGCTCTCGTAATTTGAATCTTGCGGATTCTACTGTCAAGAAACCCATGGGAAGGATCAATGATGTTCTTATTATTGCAAATAGGAACTATGTACCCGTGGATTTCATTGTGCTTGATATTGATTGCAATCCTACATGCCCTATCATTCTCGGTAGACCTTTCCTAAGGACTATTGGTGATATCATCGATATGAAGGAAGGGAATATTAGGTTTCAATTTCCTTTGAAGAAGGGCATGGAGCATTTTCCTAAAAAGAAAATAAGATTGCCTTATGAATCCATGATGAGGGCTACTTATGGTTTGAGTACCAAAGACGACGATACGTGCTTCCATCACCTTATGCCTAGCTAAGGGCATTAAACAACAGCGCTTGTTGGGAGGCAACCCAATGAATTTATCTTTTTCTTTCTGTTTTGTTGCATCCACACCATCATAATTCTGTTATGATTGTGTTTTTTGTGTTTCTTTTTGTGTTTGAGCCAAGCAAAACCTTTATGACTAGTTTGGTGTTGGTTGTTTGATCGTGCTGGAAAAAGACAGAAACTTTTCGCTCACGAAATTATTTTCCATTTTATTCATAAAGAGCTTTTGAGTTGATTCTTTTTTCTGCTGGTAAATATGCCTTTTTCCAAGGCTGTAGTAATTTTTCAGAATTTTTGAGATACCATAAGTATACGAAGTATACAGATTGCTACAGACTGGTCTGTTTTTGACACATTCTGTTTTTGTTGTGTTGGTTGCTTGTTCTGATGAAACTATGGATAGTATATGGGGGTACTAGCCATGGAAAAGTGAGAATACAGTAACCTAACACGAATATAAATAGAAATCAAGATGGCTACAGTACCTAAAGAGGTGGTAGTTTGTTTTCTTGTACAAATGATATCACGAGTTTCTGTTTAAGTTTTGTGTTGTGAAGTTTTCAAGTTTTGGGTGATGTTCTCATGGAGAAAGGGATAAAGAGTGGAAAGAGCTCAAGCTTGGGGATTCCCAAGGCATCCCAAGCCAAATTCAAGGACACCAAAAATCCTAAGCTTGGGGATGCCCCGGGAAGGCATCCCCTCTTTCGTCTTCAATCCATCGGTAACATTACTTGGAGCTATATTTTTATTCACCACATGATATGTGTCTTGCTTGGAGCGTCTTGTATCGTAGGAGTCTTTTCTTTTTGTTGTGCCACAATCATCCTTGCTGCACACCTTTTGAGAGAGACACGCACTCATTGTGAATTTGCTAGAATGTTCATTGTGCTTCACTTATATCTTTTGAGCTAGACAATGTTGCTCTATGTGCTTCACTTAGATCTTTTAGAGCACGGTGGTGCGTAACTTGGTAGTTTGCTTTTTCTATGAAAGTAGTCCCAAAGGTGATAGGTATCCAAAGAGGATACAATAAAACTTCCATCTTCATGTGCATTGAGTACAAAGAGAAGTTTGATCCCTTTCAATTAGTTTTGAGACGTGGATTTGGTAATATTAAGAGTTATGTTAGTAGGGTGTTGTGAATATAGAAATACTTGTGTTGAAGTTAGTGATTCCCGTAACATGCACGTATGGTGAACCGCTATGTTAGGAAGTCGGAGCATAATTGATCTATTGATTGTCGTCCTTTGTGTTGCGTCGGGATCGCGTGGTGGTTTACACCTACCAACCCTTCCCCTAGGAGTATGCGTTTAGCACTTTGTTTTGATTACTAATAAAAACTTCCGCAATAAGTATGTGAGTTCTTCATGACTAATGTGAGTCCATGGTATAGATGCACTTTCACCTTCCACCATTGCTAGCCTCTCTAGTACCATGCAATTTTCGCCGGTGCACAAACCCACCATATGCCTTCCTCAAAACAGCCACCATACCTACCTACTATGGCATTTTCATAGCCATTCCGAGATATATTGCCATGCAACTCCCACCGTTCCGTCTCATGACTTTTACTTTGTTGCACTTTCCGCCTTCGGATCTCACTTTGCAATCAATCTTGAAGGGATTGACAATCCCTTTATAGCGTTGGGTGCAAGCTCGTTTCTGTTTGCGCAGGTACTCTGGACACTTGGCTTGATTCTCCTACTGGATTGTTACCTTGGTTCTCAAACTGAGGGAAATACTTACTGCTCCTCTGCTGCATCACCCTTTTCTCTTCAAGGGAAAAACCAACGCAAGCTCAAGAGGCAGCAGAAGGATTTCTAGCGCCGTTGCCAGGGAGGATCAAGTTCTAGGTGAAGCTCATCCAAGTAAGTGTCGCAAACTCATCTCTTGCATTTTTTTTTGCCTCTCGTTTTCCTCTCCCCCACTTTTGAAAAACAAAATTTTACAAAAATATTTGCCTTTTTCGTTCACCCTTTTCTCTCGCTTGCTTTCTGTTCGCTTGTGTGCTTGTTTGCTTGCTGAAGTCACCATGACTGAAAACACCAAACTTTGTGACTTCTCGAATACTAATAATAATGATTTTATTAGTACTCCGATTGCTCCCGCCACTAGTGCGGAATCATACAAAATCAATGCTGCTTTGCTGAATCTTGTTATGAAAGAGCAATTCTCCGGCCTTCCTAGTGAAGATGTCGCATCCCATCTTAATACCTTCATTGAGCTTTGCGATATGCAAAAGAAGAAAGATGTGGATAATTATGTGATTAAATTGAAGCATTTTCCGTTCTCCTTGCGAGATCGAGAAAAAAGTTGGTTTTCGTCTTTGCCCAAAAATAGTATTGATTCTTGGAACAATTGCAAAGATGCTTATATATCCAAGTATTTTCCACCGGCTAAGATTATCTCTCTCTGTAATGATATCATGAATTTTAAGCAACTTGATCATGAACATGTTGCACAATCTTGGGAGAGAATGAAATTGATGATTAGAAATTGTCCCGCTCATGGCTTGAGTCTTTGGATGATTATACAAATCTTCTACGCTCGCTTGAATTTCGCTTCTAGAAATATCTTGGACTCCGCCTCAGGTGGAACGTTCATGGAAATCACATTAGGAGAAGCCACAAGACTCCTAGACAATATCATGACAAACTACTCTCAGTGGCACACTGAAAGGTCACCTACTAGTAAGAAGGCACACGCTATAGAAGAAATTAACTCATTGAGCGCTAAGATGGATGAGGTAATGAATTTAGTTGCTAGTAGAAGTGCTCCTTTAGATCCTAATGATATTCCCTTGTCTTCCTTGATTGAGAGTAGCAATGCGATCTTGGACGTTAATTTTGTTGCTAGGAATAATTATGGCAACAACAATGCTTTTAGAGGAAACTATGTTCCTAGGCCTTTTCCTAGTAACCCCTCTAATAACTCTGGCAACTCCTACAACTATACTCATGGAAATTACAATAAATTACCCTCTGATCTAGAGAGTAATATCAAAGAGTTTATAAACTCGCAAAAGATTTTCAATGCGTCCATAGAGGAAAAACTACTCAAAATTGACGATTTGGCTAGGAGCGTTGATAGAATGTCTACTGATATTGATGCTTTGAAAGTTAGATGTGCTCCTCCCAAGATCAATATGGATGAAACTTTGAAATCTATGCATGTTTCCATGAGTGAGAGCAAAGAAAGAACCGCCCAAATTCGTGCTAGACATGAATGGCTTAAAAAGGCGTGTTCTCGTGATAAGAATCACGAAGATCTTAAAGTGCTTGGTGTGACTCCCATTGAATCCTTGTTTTCTAGCGTCAAACCTAATGATGATGGGGCTGGATATGAATCCACTTTGGTTGAAAAATGCCCCAATGATTCGGAGTCCATCTATCTTGATGCTAAAGGCATTGAAAGTGGAGTAGAAGATATCAAAACTTTGAGTAGTAATGAAACTAATACTTTGGATTTCAAGGAGTTCAATTATGATAGTTGCTCCTTTATTGAATGCATTTCCTTGATGCAATCCATGCTAAACTCTCCACACGCTTATAGCCAAAACAAGGCCTTTACCGATCATATCGTCGATGCTATGATAAAATCTCTTGAAGAGAAACTTGATTTGGAAGTTTCTATTCCTAGAAAGCTTCATGATGAGTGGGAACCTACTATCAAAATCAAAATCAAAAACTATGAATGCAATGCTTTGTGTGATTTCGGTGCTAGTGTTTCTGCGATTCCAAAGTCTTTATGTGATGTTCTAGGCTTTAATGAGATTGAGCAGTGCTCTCGTAATTTGAATCTTGCGGATTCTACTGTCAAGAAACCCATGGGAAGGATCAATGATGTTCTTATTATTGCAAATAGGAACTATGTACCCGTGGATTTCATTGTGCTTGATATTGATTGCAATCCTACATGCCCTATCATTCTCGGTAGACCTTTCCTAAGGACTATTGGTGATATCATCGATATGAAGGAAGGGAATATTAGGTTTCAATTTCCTTTGAAGAAGGGCATGGAGCATTTTCCTAAAAAGAAAATAAGATTGCCTTATGAATCCATGATGAGGGCTACTTATGGTTTGAGTACCAAAGACGACGATACGTGCTTCCATCACCTTATGCCTAGCTAAGGGCATTAAACAACAGCGCTTGTTGGGAGGCAACCCAATGAATTTATCTTTTTCTTTCTGTTTTGTTGCATCCACACCATCATAATTCTGTTATGATTGTGTTTTTTGTGTTTCTTTTTGTGTTTGAGCCAAGCAAAACCTTTATGACTAGTTTGGTGTTGGTTGTTTGATCGTGCTGGAAAAAGACAGAAACTTTTCGCTCACGAAATTATTTTCCATTTTATTCATAAAGAGCTTTTGAGTTGATTCTTTTTTCTGCTGGTAAATATGCCTTTTTCCAAGGCTGTAGTAATTTTTCAGAATTTTTGAGATACCATAAGTATACGAAGTATACAGATTGCTACAGACTGGTCTGTTTTTGACACATTCTGTTTTTGTTGTGTTGGTTGCTTGTTCTGATGAAACTATGGATAGTATATGGGGGTACTAGCCATGGAAAAGTGAGAATACAGTAACCTAACACGAATATAAATAGAAATCAAGATGGCTACAGTACCTAAAGAGGTGGTAGTTTGTTTTCTTGTACAAATGATATCACGAGTTTCTGTTTAAGTTTTGTGTTGTGAAGTTTTCAAGTTTTGGGTGATGTTCTCATGGAGAAAGGGATAAAGAGTGGAAAGAGCTCAAGCTTGGGGATTCCCAAGGCATCCCAAGCCAAATTCAAGGACACCAAAAATCCTAAGCTTGGGGATGCCCCGGGAAGGCATCCCCTCTTTCGTCTTCAATCCATCGGTAACATTACTTGGAGCTATATTTTTATTCACCACATGATATGTGTCTTGCTTGGAGCGTCTTGTATCGTAGGAGTCTTTTCTTTTTGTTGTGCCACAATCATCCTTGCTGCACACCTTTTGAGAGAGACACGCACTCATTGTGAATTTGCTAGAATGTTCATTGTGCTTCACTTATATCTTTTGAGCTAGACAATGTTGCTCTATGTGCTTCACTTAGATCTTTTAGAGCACGGTGGTGCGTAACTTGGTAGTTTGCTTTTTCTATGAAAGTAGTCCCAAAGGTGATAGGTATCCAAAGAGGATACAATAAAACTTCCATCTTCATGTGCATTGAGTACAAAGAGAAGTTTGATCCCTTTCAATTAGTTTTGAGACGTGGATTTGGTAATATTAAGAGTTATGTTAGTAGGGTGTTGTGAATATAGAAATACTTGTGTTGAAGTTAGTGATTCCCGTAACATGCACGTATGGTGAACCGCTATGTTAGGAAGTCGGAGCATAATTGATCTATTGATTGTCGTCCTTTGTGTTGCGTCGGGATCGCGTGGTGGTTTACACCTACCAACCCTTCCCCTAGGAGTATGCGTTTAGCACTTTGTTTTGATTACTAATAAAAACTTCCGCAATAAGTATGTGAGTTCTTCATGACTAATGTGAGTCCATGGTATAGATGCACTTTCACCTTCCACCATTGCTAGCCTCTCTAGTACCATGCAATTTTCGCCGGTGCACAAACCCACCATATGCCTTCCTCAAAACAGCCACCATACCTACCTACTATGGCATTTTCATAGCCATTCCGAGATATATTGCCATGCAACTCCCACCGTTCCGTCTCATGACTTTTACTTTGTTGCACTTTCCGCCTTCGGATCTCACTTTGCAATCAATCTTGAAGGGATTGACAATCCCTTTATAGCGTTGGGTGCAAGCTCGTTTCTGTTTGCGCAGGTACTCTGGACACTTGGCTTGATTCTCCTACTGGATTGTTACCTTGGTTCTCAAACTGAGGGAAATACTTACTGCTCCTCTGCTGCATCACCCTTTTCTCTTCAAGGGAAAAACCAACGCAAGCTCAAGAGGCAGCAGAAGGATTTCTAGCGCCGTTGCCAGGGAGGATCAAGTTCTAGGTGAAGCTCATCCAAGTAAGTGTCGCAAACTCATCTCTTGCATTTTTTTTTGCCTCTCGTTTTCCTCTCCCCCACTTTTGAAAAACAAAATTTTACAAAAATATTTGCCTTTTTCGTTCACCCTTTTCTCTCGCTTGCTTTCTGTTCGCTTGTGTGCTTGTTTGCTTGCTGAAGTCACCATGACTGAAAACACCAAACTTTGTGACTTCTCGAATACTAATAATAATGATTTTATTAGTACTCCGATTGCTCCCGCCACTAGTGCGGAATCATACAAAATCAATGCTGCTTTGCTGAATCTTGTTATGAAAGAGCAATTCTCCGGCCTTCCTAGTGAAGATGTCGCATCCCATCTTAATACCTTCATTGAGCTTTGCGATATGCAAAAGAAGAAAGATGTGGATAATTATGTGATTAAATTGAAGCATTTTCCGTTCTCCTTGCGAGATCGAGAAAAAAGTTGGTTTTCGTCTTTGCCCAAAAATAGTATTGATTCTTGGAACAATTGCAAAGATGCTTATATATCCAAGTATTTTCCACCGGCTAAGATTATCTCTCTCTGTAATGATATCATGAATTTTAAGCAACTTGATCATGAACATGTTGCACAATCTTGGGAGAGAATGAAATTGATGATTAGAAATTGTCCCGCTCATGGCTTGAGTCTTTGGATGATTATACAAATCTTCTACGCTCGCTTGAATTTCGCTTCTAGAAATATCTTGGACTCCGCCTCAGGTGGAACGTTCATGGAAATCACATTAGGAGAAGCCACAAGACTCCTAGACAATATCATGACAAACTACTCTCAGTGGCACACTGAAAGGTCACCTACTAGTAAGAAGGCACACGCTATAGAAGAAATTAACTCATTGAGCGCTAAGATGGATGAGGTAATGAATTTAGTTGCTAGTAGAAGTGCTCCTTTAGATCCTAATGATATTCCCTTGTCTTCCTTGATTGAGAGTAGCAATGCGATCTTGGACGTTAATTTTGTTGCTAGGAATAATTATGGCAACAACAATGCTTTTAGAGGAAACTATGTTCCTAGGCCTTTTCCTAGTAACCCCTCTAATAACTCTGGCAACTCCTACAACTATACTCATGGAAATTACAATAAATTACCCTCTGATCTAGAGAGTAATATCAAAGAGTTTATAAACTCGCAAAAGATTTTCAATGCGTCCATAGAGGAAAAACTACTCAAAATTGACGATTTGGCTAGGAGCGTTGATAGAATGTCTACTGATATTGATGCTTTGAAAGTTAGATGTGCTCCTCCCAAGATCAATATGGATGAAACTTTGAAATCTATGCATGTTTCCATGAGTGAGAGCAAAGAAAGAACCGCCCAAATTCGTGCTAGACATGAATGGCTTAAAAAGGCGTGTTCTCGTGATAAGAATCACGAAGATCTTAAAGTGCTTGGTGTGACTCCCATTGAATCCTTGTTTTCTAGCGTCAAACCTAATGATGATGGGGCTGGATATGAATCCACTTTGGTTGAAAAATGCCCCAATGATTCGGAGTCCATCTATCTTGATGCTAAAGGCATTGAAAGTGGAGTAGAAGATATCAAAACTTTGAGTAGTAATGAAACTAATACTTTGGATTTCAAGGAGTTCAATTATGATAGTTGCTCCTTTATTGAATGCATTTCCTTGATGCAATCCATGCTAAACTCTCCACACGCTTATAGCCAAAACAAGGCCTTTACCGATCATATCGTCGATGCTATGATAAAATCTCTTGAAGAGAAACTTGATTTGGAAGTTTCTATTCCTAGAAAGCTTCATGATGAGTGGGAACCTACTATCAAAATCAAAATCAAAAACTATGAATGCAATGCTTTGTGTGATTTCGGTGCTAGTGTTTCTGCGATTCCAAAGTCTTTATGTGATGTTCTAGGCTTTAATGAGATTGAGCAGTGCTCTCGTAATTTGAATCTTGCGGATTCTACTGTCAAGAAACCCATGGGAAGGATCAATGATGTTCTTATTATTGCAAATAGGAACTATGTACCCGTGGATTTCATTGTGCTTGATATTGATTGCAATCCTACATGCCCTATCATTCTCGGTAGACCTTTCCTAAGGACTATTGGTGATATCATCGATATGAAGGAAGGGAATATTAGGTTTCAATTTCCTTTGAAGAAGGGCATGGAGCATTTTCCTAAAAAGAAAATAAGATTGCCTTATGAATCCATGATGAGGGCTACTTATGGTTTGAGTACCAAAGACGACGATACGTGCTTCCATCACCTTATGCCTAGCTAAGGGCATTAAACAACAGCGCTTGTTGGGAGGCAACCCAATGAATTTATCTTTTTCTTTCTGTTTTGTTGCATCCACACCATCATAATTCTGTTATGATTGTGTTTTTTGTGTTTCTTTTTGTGTTTGAGCCAAGCAAAACCTTTATGACTAGTTTGGTGTTGGTTGTTTGATCGTGCTGGAAAAAGACAGAAACTTTTCGCTCACGAAATTATTTTCCATTTTATTCATAAAGAGCTTTTGAGTTGATTATTTTTTCTGCTGGTAAATATGCCTTTTTCCAAGGCTGTAGTAATTTTTCAGAATTTTTGAGATACCATAAGTATACGAAGTATACAGATTGCTACAGACTGGTCTGTTTTTGACACATTCTGTTTTTGTTGTGTTGGTTGCTTGTTCTGATGAAACTATGGATAGTATATGGGGGTACTAGCCATGGAAAAGTGAGAATACAGTAACCTAACACGAATATAAATAGAAATCAAGATGGCTACAGTACCTAAAGAGGTGGTAGTTTGTTTTCTTGTACAAATGATATCACGAGTTTCTGTTTAAGTTTTGTGTTGTGAAGTTTTCAAGTTTTGGGTGATGTTCTCATGGAGAAAGGGATAAAGAGTGGAAAGAGCTCAAGCTTGGGGATTCCCAAGGCATCCCAAGCCAAATTCAAGGACACCAAAAATCCTAAGCTTGGGGATGCCCCGGGAAGGCATCCCCTCTTTCGTCTTCAATCCATCGGTAACATTACTTGGAGCTATATTTTTATTCACCACATGATATGTGTCTTGCTTGGAGCGTCTTGTATCGTAGGAGTCTTTTCTTTTTGTTGTGCCACAATCATCCTTGCTGCACACCTTTTGAGAGAGACACGCACTCATTGTGAATTTGCTAGAATGTTCATTGTGCTTCACTTATATCTTTTGAGCTAGACAATGTTGCTCTATGTGCTTCACTTAGATCTTTTAGAGCACGGCGGTGCGTAACTTGGTAGTTTGCTTTTTCTATGAAAGTAGTCCCAAAGGTGATAGGTATCCAAAGAGGATACAATAAAACTTCCATCTTCATGTGCATTGAGTACAAAGAGAAGTTTGATCCCTTTCAATTAGTTTTGAGACATGGATTTGGTAATATTAAGAGTTATGTTAGTAGGGTGTTGTGAATATAGAAATACTTGTGTTGAAGTTAGTGATTCCCGTAACATGCACGTATGGTGAACCGCTATGTTAGGAAGTCGGAGCATAATTGATCTATTGATTGTCGTCCTTTGTGTTGCGTCGGGATCGCGTGGTGGTTTACACCTACCAACCCTTCCCCTAGGAGTATGCGTTTAGCACTTTGTTTTGATTACTAATAAAAACTTTCGCAATAAGTATGTGAGTTCTTCATGACTAATGTGAGTCCATGGTATAGATGCACTTTCACCTTCCACCATTGCTAGCCTCTCTAGTACCATGCAATTTTCGCCGGTGCACAAACCCACCATATGCCTTCCTCAAAACAGCCACCATACCTACCTACTATGGCATTTTCATAGCCATTCCGAGATATATTGCCATGCAACTCCCACCGTTCCGTCTCATGACTTTTACTTTGTTGCACTTTCCGCCTTCGGATCTCACTTTGCAATCAATCTTGAAGGGATTGACAATCCCTTTATAGCGTTGGGTGCAAGCTCGTTTGTGTTTGCGCAGGTACTCTGGACACTTGGCTTGATTCTCCTACTGGATTGTTAGCTTGGTTCTCAAACTGAGGGAAATACTTACTACTCCTCTGCTGCATCACCCTTTCCTCTTCAAGGGAAAAACCAACGCAAGCTCAAGAGGCAGCAGAAGGATTTCTAGCGCCGTTGCCAGGGAGGATCAAGTTCTAGGTGAAGCTCATCCAAGTAAGTGTCGCAAACTCATCTCTTGCATTTTTTTGCCTCTCGTTTTCCTCTCCCCCACTTTTGAAAAACAAAATTTTACAAAAATATTTGCCTTTTTCGTTTGCCTTTTTCGTTCACCCTTTTCTCTCGCTTGCTTTCTGTTCGCTTGTGTGCTTGTTTGCTTGCTGAAGTCACCATGACTGAAAACACCAAACTTTGTGACTTCTCGAATACTAATAATAATGATTTTATTAGTACTCCGATTGCTCCCGCCACTAGTGCGGAATCATACAAAATCAATGCTGCTTTGCTGAATCTTGTTATGAAAGAGCAATTCTCCGGCCTTCCTAGTGAAGATGTCGCATCCCATCTTAATACCTTCATTGAGCTTTGCGATATGCAAAAGAAGAAAGATGTGGATAATTATGTGATTAAATTGAAGCATTTTCCGTTCTCCTTGCGAGATCGAGAAAAAAGTTGGTTTTCGTCTTTGCCCAAAAATAGTATTGATTCTTGGAACAAGTGCAAAGATGCTTATATATCCAAGTATTTTCCACCGGCTAAGATTATCTCTCTCTGTAATGATATCATGAATTTTAAGCAACTTGATCATGAACATGTTGCACAATCTTGGGAGAGAATGAAATTGATGATTAGAAATTGTCCCGCTCATGGCTTGAGTCTTTGGATGATTATACAAATCTTCTACGCTCGCTTGAATTTCGCTTCTAGAAATATCTTGGACTCCGCCTCAGGTGGAACGTTCATGGAAATCACATTAGGAGAAGCCACAAGACTCCTAGACAATATCATGACAAACTACTCTCAGTGGCACACTGAAAGGTCACCTACTAGTAAGAAGGCACACGCTATAGAAGAAATTAACTCATTGAGCGCTAAGATGGATGAGGTAATGAATTTAGTTGCTAGTAGAAGTGCTCCTTTAGATCCTAATGATATTCCCTTGTCTTCCTTGATTGAGAGTAGCAATGCGATCTTGGACGTTAATTTTGTTGCTAGGAATAATTATGGCAACAACAATGCTTTTAGAGGAAACTATGTTCCTAGGCCTTTTCCTAGTAACCCCTCTAATAACTCTGGCAACTCCTACAACTATACTCATGGAAATTACAATAAATTACCCTCTGATCTAGAGAGTAATATCAAAGAGTTTATAAACTCGCAAAAGATTTTCAATGCGTCCATAGAGGAAAAACTACTCAAAATTGACGATTTGGCTAGGAGCGTTGATAGAATGTCTACTGATATTGATGCTTTGAAAGTTAGATGTGCTCCTCCCAAGATCAATATGGATGAAACTTTGAAATCTATGCATGTTTCCATGAGTGAGAGCAAAGAAAGAACCGCCCAAATTCGTGCTAGACATGAATGGCTTAAAAAGGCGTGTTCTCGTGATAAGAATCACGAAGATCTTAAAGTGCTTGGTGTGACTCCCATTGAATCCTTGTTTTCTAGCGTCAAACCTAATGATGATGGGGCTGGATATGAATCCACTTTGGTTGAAAAATGCCCCAATGATTCGGAGTCCATCTATCTTGATGCTAAAGGCATTGAAAGTGGAGTAGAAGATATCAAAACTTTGAGTAGTAATGAAACTAATACTTTGGATTTCAAGGAGTTCAATTATGATAGTTGCTCCTTTATTGAATGCATTTCCTTGATGCAATCCATGCTAAACTCTCCACACGCTTATAGCCAAAACAAGGCCTTTACCGATCATATCGTCGAAGCTATGATAAAATCTCTTGAAGAGAAACTTGATTTGGAAGTTTCTATTCCTAGAAAGCTTCATGATGAGTGGGAACCTACTATCAAAATCAAAATCAAAAACTATGAATGCAATGCTTTGTGTGATTTCGGTGCTAGTGTTTCTGCGATTCCAAAGTCTTTATGTGATGTTCTAGGCTTTAATGAGATTGAGCAGTGCTCTCTTAATTTGAATCTTGCGGATTCTACTGTCAAGAAACCCATGGGAAGGATCAATGATGTTCTTATTATTGCAAATAGGAACTATGTACCCGTGGATTTCATTGTGCTTGATATTGATTGCAATCCTACATGCCCTATCATTCTCGTAGACCTTTCCTAAGGACTATTGGTGATATCATCTATATGAAGGAAGGGAATACTAGGTTTCAATTTACTTTGAAGAAGGGCATGGAGAATTTTCCTAAAAAGAAAATAAGATTGCCTTATGAATCCATGATGAGGGCTACTTATGGTTTGAGTACCAAAGACGACGATACGTGCTTCCATCACCTTATGCCTAGCTAAGGGCATTAAACAACAGCGCTTGTTGGGAGGCAACCCAATGAATTTATCTTTTTCTTTCTGTTTTGTTGCATCCACACCATCATAATTCTGTTATGATTGTGTTTTTTGTGTTTATTTTTGTGTTTGAGCCAAGCAAAACCTTTATGACTAGTTTGGTGTTGGTTGTTTGATCGTGCTGGAAAAAGACAGAAACTTTTCGCTCACGAAATTATTTTCCATTTTATTCATAAAGAGCTTTTGAGTTGATTATTTTTTCTGCTGGTAAATATGCCTTTTTCCAAGGCTGTAGTAATTTTTCAGAATTTTTGAGGTACCATAAGTATACGAAGTATACAGATTGCTACAGACTGGTCTGTTTTTGACACATTCTGTTTTTGTTGTGTTGGTTGCTTGTTCTGATGAAACTATGGATAGTATATGGGGGTACTAGCCATGGAAAAGTGAGAATACAGTAACCTAACACGAATATAAATAGAAATCAAGATGGCTACAGTACCTAAAGAGGTGGTAGTTTGTTTTCTTGTACAAATGATATCACGAGTTTCTGTTTAAGTTTTGTGTTGTGAAGTTTTCAAGTTTTGGGTGATGTTCTCATGGAGAAAGGGATAAAGAGTGGAAAGAGCTCAAGCTTGGGGATTCCCAAGGCATCCCAAGCCAAATTCAAGGACACCAAAAATCCTAAGCTTGGGGATGCCCCGGGAAGGCATCCCCTCTTTCGTCTTCAATCCATCGGTAACATTACTTGGAGCTATATTTTTATTCACCACATGATATGTGTCTTGCTTGGAGCGTATTGTATCGTAGGAGTCTTTTCTTTTTGTTGTGCCACAATCATCCTTGCTGCACACCTTTTGAGAGAGACACGCACTCATTGTGAATTTGCTAGAATGTTCATTGTGCTTCACTTATATCTTTTGAGCTAGACAATGTTGCTCTATGTGCTTCACTTAGATCTTTTAGAGCACGGCGGTGCGTAACTTGGTAGTTTGCTTTTTCTATGAAAGTAGTCCCAAAGGTGATAGGTATCCAAAGAGGATACAATAAAACTTCCATCTTCATGTGCATTGAGTACAAAGAGAAGTTTGATCCCTTTCAATTAGTTTTGAGACGTGGATTTGGTAATATTAAGAGTTATGTTAGTAGGGTGTTGTGAATATAGAAATACTTGTGTTGAAGTTAGTGATTCCCGTAACATGCACGTATGGTGAACCGCTATGTTAGGAAGTCGGAGCATAATTGATCTATTGATTGTCATCCTTTGTGTTGTGTCGGGATCGCGTGATGGTTTACACCTACCAACCCTTCCCCTAGGAGTATGCGTTTAGCACTTTGTTTTGATTACTAATAAAAACTTTCGCAATAAGTATGTGAGTTCTTCATGACTAATGTGAGTCCATGGTATAGATGCACTTTCACCTTCCACCATTGCTAGCCTCTCTAGTACCATGCAATTTTCGCCGGTGCACAAACCCACCATATGCCTTCCTCAAAACAGCCACCATACCTACCTACTATGGCATTTTCATAGCCATTCCGAGATATATTGCCATGCAACTCCCACCGTTCCGTCTCATGACTTGTGTCGTCACTCTCATACTTCCATTGCATGATCGTAAGATAGCTAGCGAGATGTTTCAACGTCATATGCCAAGCTAGATCGTTGCACATCCCGGTACACTGCCGGAGGCATTTCCTATAGAGTCATCATCGTTCTAAGCTGTGAGCTGTGAGTAAATAAAAGTGTGATGATCATCATTATTAGAGCATTGTCCCATGTGAGGAAATAAAAAAATAAAAAAAGAGGCCAAAGTTGCTCACATAAAAAAAGAGAAAAAAAGAGGCCAAAGAGCCCAAACAAAAAAAGAGAGAAAAAGAGAGAAGGGACAATGCTACTATCTCTTTCCACACTTGTGCTTCATGATAGCACCATGTTCTTCATGATTGAGATCCTCTTGTTTTGTCACCACCATATGCTAGTTGGAATTTTCATTATATAACTTGGATTGTATATTCCAATGATGGGCTTCCTCAAAATTGCCCTAGGTCTTCGTGAGCAAGCAAGTTGGATGCGCACCCACTAGTTCTCCTTTTGAGCTTTCACATACTTATAGCTCTAGTGCATCCTTTGTATCGCAATCCCTACTCATTCACATTGATATCTATTAATGGGCATCTCCATAGCCCTTTGATACGCCGAGTCAATGTGACCATCTCCGCCATTTTTGTCTCACAACCTCCACCACACTCTATTCCACCATAGTGATATATCCATGGCTCACGCTCATGTATTGCTTGAGAGTTGAAAAAGGTTTGAGAAAGTAAGAGTGCGAAAACAATTACTTGGCCAATACCGGGGTTGTGCATGATTTAAATTAGTTGTGTGGGGATGATGGAGCATAGCAAGACTATATGATTTTGTAGGGATAACTTTGTTTGGCCTAGTTATTTTGAAAGTTCATGATTACCTTGCTAGTTTGCTTGAAGTATTATTGTTTTCATGTCAATAGAAAACTATTGTTTCGAATCTTACGGATCTGAACATTCATGCCACATGAAAGAAGTTACAAAGGACAACTATGCCAGGTAGCATTCCACATCAAAAATTCAGTCTTTATCACTTCCCTACTCGAGGACGAGTAGGAGTTAAGCTTGGGTATGCTTGATACGTCTCCAACGTATCTATAATTTTTTATGGTTCCATGCTATTATCTTGTCAAACTTTGGATGTTTTGTATGCCTTTTATATCTTTTTTGGGACTAACTTATTAACTCAGTGCCAAGTGCCAGTTCCTATTTTCTCCGTGTTTTTGACCCTTTTTAGAGGAGGATTTTAAACAGTGTCCAAACGGAATAAAACTTCTGGAAAAAAATTCCGGAACAGAAGATACGCACGGGACTTGAGAACCAAGGCAGAGGCCACTAGGGGACTCCACAAGCCCCCTAGGCGCGGCCAGGGGGCTCGCGCCTAGCAGGCTTGTGGGTCCCCCGTGGCTCGTCTACCCTACCTCTTCCGCCTATATATTCCTGAAAAATCCAAAATTGCTCGAGAGATCCACGAAAATACTTTTCCGCCGCCGCAAGCTTCTGTCTCCGCAAGATCCCATCTGGGGCACGTTCTAGTGCCCTGCCGGAGGGGGGTTTCGGATACGGAGGGCTTCTTCATCAACACCATGACCTCTCCGATGATGCGTGAGT
Organism: Hordeum vulgare subsp. vulgare; assembly: GCF_904849725.1. Classification (NCBI taxonomy): domain Eukaryota; kingdom Viridiplantae; phylum Streptophyta; class Magnoliopsida; order Poales; family Poaceae; genus Hordeum; species Hordeum vulgare. The sequence goes on along the minus strand of NC_058522.1, from coordinate 427,640,116 downwards.
AGTTCAACATAGACCTTAGGGTCCATAGCTAGTAGCTAGATGGCTTCTTCTCTCTCTTGGATCTTCAATACAAAGTTCTCCATGATCTTCATGGAGATCTATCCGATGTAATCTTCTTTTGCGATGTGTTTGTCGAGATCCGATGAATTGTGGATTCATGATCAAATTACCTATGAATCTTATTTGAGTTTCTTTTGATCTCTTATATGCATGATTTCATATCCTTGTAATTCTCTTCGAGTTGTGGGTTTTGTTTGGACAACTTGATCTATGATTCTTGCAATGGGAGAAGTGCTTGGTTTTGGGTTCATACCGTGCGGTGACCTCACCCAGTGACAGAAGGGGTAGCGAGGCACGCATCATGTTGTTGCCATCAAGGGTAAAAATATGGGGTTTTCATCATTGGTTTGAGTTTATCCCTCTCCATCATGTCATCTTGCTTAAGGCATTACTCTGATCGTCGTGAACTCAATACACTAGATGCATGCTGGACAGCGGTCGATGTGTGGAGTAATAGTAGTAGATGCAGAAAGTATCGGTCTACTTGTCTCAGACGTGATGCCTATATGTATGATCATTGCCTTAGATATCGTCATGACTTTGCACGGTTCTATCAAGTGCTCGACAGTAATTTGTTCACCCACCGTAATATTTGCTATTTTGAGAGAAGCCTCTAGTGAACACTATGGCCCTCGGGTCTACTTCACACCATATTTTCAGCCTTTCACTTTTACTTCGTTGCACTTTCCACCTTCATATCTCACTTTGCAATCAATCTTGAAGGGATTGACAACCCCTTTATAGCGTTGGGTGCAAGCTCGTTTGTGTTTGCGCAGGTACTCTGGACACTTGGCTTGATTCTCCTACTGGATTGATACCTTGGTTCTCAAACTGAGGGAAATACTTACTGCTCCTGTGCTGCATCACCCTTTCCTCTTCAAGGGAAAAACCAACGCAAGCACAAGAGGAAGCAAGGTTGTCGAAGACCAGGAGTAGTTAGGAGGCTCCCAGGCAGGAGGCCTCGCCTCGTTCGATCGTTGTATCTTTTGTGCTAGCCTTCTCTAAGGCACCTCATGTTTCATGTTTGTGCTCAGATATTTGTTGCTTCTGCTGACTTGTGTGTTTATCGAGCTTCTGTATTCTAGCCCTCGAGGCCCCTGGCTTGTAATATGAAGCTTGTATGTTTTATTTGTGTCTAGAGTTGTGTTGTGATATCTTCACGTGAGTCCTTGAGCTTGGCCGTACGCATTTGTGTGTATGATTAGCGTACGATCAAATCGAGGGCGTCACAATACCGCACCAATCTAGAGGACACGAAGGAGATTATGTGTCGAGTACAGGAGTTGCTCAACAATGGTTATATGCGCGAATCACTTAGTCCTTGTGTTGTTCCTATTATTCTAGTACCGAAAAAGGATGGTACATCACGTGTGTGGGTTGATTGTAGAGGCATTAATAATATTACTATTCGTTATCGTCATCCTATTCCTATGCTAGATGATATGCTTGATGAATTAAGTGGCTCTACAATTTTCTCCAAAGTTGATTTGTGTAGTGGATACCATCAAATTCGCATGAAATTGGGATGAATGGAAAACAACATTTAAAACTAAGTTTGGATTATATGGGTGGTTAGTTATGCCTTTTGGGTTAACTAATGCACCTAGCACTTTCATGAGATTAATGAATGAGGTTTTACGTGCTTTCATTGGACGATTTGTGGTAGTCTACTTTGATGATATACTGATTTATAGTAGATCTTTGGAGGAACAATTGGATCATTTGCGTGTTGTTTTTATTGCTCTATGTGATAAAAGTTTGTTTGGTAACCTTGTGAAGTGCACCTCGAGTATATTTTCTTGGCTATGTTGTTACTCCATAGGGAATTGAAGTTGATAAAGCCAAGATTGAAGCTATTGAGAGTTGGCCGCAACCCCAAATGGTCACACAAGTGAGGAGTTTTCTTGGACTCGTCGGGTTTTATAGGCGTTTTGTGAGAGATTTCAGCACCATTCCTGCACCTCTCAATGAGCTTACAAAGAAGGATGTGCCTTATTCTTGGGGTACAGCATAGGAAGAAGCCTTCACGGTTTGGAAAGATAAGTTAACACATGCTCCTTTAGTCCAACTTCTTGATTTTAATAAGACTTTCGAGTTTGAATGTGATGCTAGTGGAATTGGATCAGGAGGTGTGTTATTACAAGATGGTAAACCTATTGCATACTTTTCTGAAAAAATCAATGGGCCTAGTGTGAATTATTCTACTTATGATAAGGAATTATATGCTCTTGTTCGGACTTTGGAAACATGGCAACATTATTTATGGCCCAAAGAATTTGTCATACATTCTGATCATGAATCTTTGAAACATATTAAAAGTCAAGAAAAACTGAACCATAGACATGCTAAATGGGTTGAATTCATTAAGACTTTCTCGTACGTCATTAAACACAAGAAGGGTAAAGAGAATGTTATTACTGATGCATTGTCTCGTCGTTATACTATGCTTTCACAACTTGAATTAAAATAGTTGGTTTGGAGACCATCAAAGATCAATATGTGCATGATGCTGATTTTAAAGATGTGTTGGAGAATTATAAAGAAGGGAGAACATGGAACAAGTTCATCATTAATGATGGATTTGTGTTCCGCGCTAACAAGTTATGTATTCCAGCTAGCTCCGTTCATCTTTTGTTGTTACAGGAGGCGCATGGAGGAGGATTGATGGGACACTTTGGCGTAAAGAAGATGGAGGACGTATTTGCTACACATTTCTTTAGGCCAAAGATGCGACGGGATGTTGAGCGTTTTGTTGCTCGTTGTACGACATGTCAAAAAGCTAAGTCATGACTCAATCCTCATGGCTTATATATGCCTTTGCCTGTACCTAGTGTTCATTGGGAGGATATATCTATGGACTTTGTTTTAGGTTTACCTCGAACAAAGAAGGGGAGGGATAGCATATTTGTTGTTGTGGACAGATTTTCAAAAACGGCACACTTTATACCATGTCATAAAAGTGATGATGCTCTAATATGGCTGATTTGTTCTTTCGTGAAATTATTCACTTGCATGGTGTGCGAAACACGATTGTTTCAAATCGTGTTTCTAAATTTCTTAGCCACTTTTGGAGATGTTTATGGGCTAAGTTGGGGACAAAATTTCTTTTTAGTACTACATGTCACCCCCAAACTGATGGACAAACTGAAGTAGTCAATAGATCATTGTCTACTATGCTTAGGGCTGTTTTGAAGAAAACCTGAAAATGTGGGAAGAATGCTTGCCTCATATTGAATTTTCTTATAATCGTTCGCTGCATTCTACTACTAAGATGTGCCCTTTTGAAGTTGTGTATGGTTTCTTACCTCGTGCACCTATTGATTTGTTACCTCTTCCATCTTCGGAGAAGGTTGATTTTGACTGTAAAGAACGTGTTGATTTGATATTAAAGATGCATGAGTTAACTAAGGAAAACATTGAGCGTATGAATGCTAAATATAAACTTGCTGGAGATAAGGGTAGAAAACATGTTTTCTTTGCACCTAGAGATCTTGTTTGGTTGCATTTGCGTAAGGATAGGTTTCCTAATTTGCGCAAGTCAAAGCTAATGCCGCGTGTTGATGATCCTTTCAAGGTGTTAGAGAAAATAAATGATAATGCATATAGACTTGAGCTGCCTGTTGATTTTGGGGTTAGTCCCACTTTTAACATTGCAGATTTGAAGCCATATTTGGGTGAGGAAGATGAGATTCCGTCGAGGATGACTTCAGTTCAAGAAGGGGGATGATGAGGACATCAATACCATTGTTACACCCACAAACCCAGCTGTTATACATACTATACCAGTTACTAGAGCTCGCGCACGCCAATTGAATAACCAGATACTTTCGTTTCTTGGAAATCCATCTAATGTTCATGAACATATGATGTTGTCTAAGTTAGATACTTTTGTTGTACTTATGAATAAAGGACCTAGCATGGACAAGAAGGATATCCGTTGGAGCGGGATCAAGCATAGAGAAGAAGGTGCACGCACGGGAAAGAACAATGGAGCTTCCAATGATGATTTTCGCACTTTGAAGCCACCATAAGGAGAACATGAAGGCTTGGACGAAATATTCAAGATGCCACTTTATAAATTTCGTCCATAGGCTATTATAGGTGTTGTGTCACCTTATTTTTGGGCCAGGCCCATGTAATTTTGAAATACTACCACGTAGGCTGTTTTTAGAGTCCATATGTGCGGGGAAACCGAGTTTAGGGCAGTTTTCGGACCCCTCCTCCAAGGGTCACGAAATTCCCTCTCCATTCCCTCATATATACAACCCTTAGGGCACCGTTTATACTTCGGTTTTGTTTAGCTTACAAGTTCGCCATAGCTGCATCTTTGTGTTCTTCGTTTGTGTTCCACAACCAGACAAAGGCGTCACACAACTCCACCTTCATCAATAAATTTTCCTCTTATATTCGCAATATCCAGATTGCAATCTTAGTTTCTTGCTTGTTCTTCGTTTGCGTGCAGGAAACAGACCTTCGTGGTCAGGTTGATCGTACTCCGGCGTGGTCAATAACTTCTTGGAGTTGGTTTAGCGATTGCTAAGGCACGACGTCCTCACACGTTCGTAGTCGGATCGTCAAAGTCTACTTCCACCAAAAACGATAACCACCATCTCATCGAAAGATAGGAACAACTTTGCCTCTATCAGAGCTCGACTCCCATGAGCCGGCTAGTGTCCCATATCCTACTCTACCTCGTTGGAAACCGGACCGACACTATGAGGGGCGCAGCCAGCCGTCGGACATAAGCAGGGCGGAGCCGAACGAGCTCCCCTTAGTATTAGGTTTATGTTGCATGTAATAGTATGGATTTGAGGTTTCTAATTCAAGGTATCCGGATGTAGAATTCATTATTTGAGGCATGACCGATCAGTATCCGCGGACACGCCCGGGCGAGTCCACGGGCGTTTGAATATATATTTTTTGAAAGATCCAGCAAATTGCCCCAATTAGGGCCTGTTTGGGACCACTCTACTCCAGAAAATTCAGATCCGCTCTAGAAAACATAAACCAAACGGGGTAGCTCCACGATATACAGCTTCAAAAAAACTAGAATGTGGGGTCCAACTTCCTATTATTTATGAATCTCTCTAGGAGGTGCTCCATAAAATTGTAGAAGCTGGAGTTGGAGCGAAATTACCCACCACTGCCACCAGTAAGTGGATACCCCTTCGTTTCTCCCCTTTCATCCAATCAAATAGATCATTTCCACCAAATTTTCCATTCTTGGAGGTGGAGCTGGATAAAAGCCAGACATTCTCATTGAAAGAGCTACAACTTTCGTATGAAATTGCCCCAAAGTTGATTTGGTTGAGCAGACCTGCTTTTGATGGAGCAGAGCGGTCCCAAACAAGGTTGTTGAGTAACGTGGTTGTTTAGGAAAACATAGATAGAGTAGGATTTGTTCCTGCCTTGACTTGTACTCCAAAATGATCATGTACTCCTATATATATGTCCATGAGGCTCAAGCAATACAACAATTATTCCACCAATTCTTTATTCTCACATTCAACATGGTACCAGAGAAAGTTCCTTGACCTAGATGTCGCAACCACTTTCGTCCCGCACGCCGCCCCTGGGGTGGTCGGCCTTCATGACCGCCTTTGGGGGGCCGCGCCGCCCGTACCTAGGGTTTGTCTATCGGTCTTGTTGACATGCTGCCCTAAAGAGTCTTTGTCCCGATCTCTTGATCTGGATTTTCCCTCTTTTGTCGGTCTCTTGATTGGCGCTCTTCCTTTTTGGTTTTTTGATCTAAGATCGAGTTGCGTCGTCCGCCGCCGTCGTCGACACCTGTGCGCCTCTACTCCGACCTAGGCGCGACCAGCCGGCCTCTACTTCGACCCGACGGCCTTGCGCAACGTGGCGCCCAGTCATGGCCGTCGTCCGCGCATCTGCCCGCCGTCACTTTACACCACCATCGTCGCCCCGCGCTGAACACGACACCTACATCACCCACCTTCCCTCTTTGTCGCCACTCGTCGGTCGCCTCGGGAACGTCAGCTGCCTTAGGCCTGCCGGTTGCCGGCCCCCTTGTCGGCTGCCGGGCCTCTCAGCTGACTTGGTCTCGCCGGTTGCCGGGCTCGCCGCCGCACCGGGCATGCCGGCTGCCTCGGCTTGCCGACTGCGTCGGGCATGCCGGCTACCTCAGCTTGCCGGCTGTGTCGGGCCTACCGGCTGCCTCGGGCTCCCCGGCCTATCGTCGACCTCCTCTAGCATGTCGTTCCCAGCTCGCCGCCTTCGCCTTGGTCTGCTCGGCCACCCCGCTTCATCGTCCACGACGTCATCATCATCACCGAGCAGCGCCCCCGACCTCGTGTGCGATCGGATTGATCACCCGCCTACTGATACGTCTCAAACGTATCTATAATTTTTGATGGTTTCACGATGTTATGTTCTCTTCTTTGGTTGTTTTATGTACCTTTTATATCTTTTTTGGGACTAACTTATTAATTCAGTGCCAAGTGCTAGTTCCTGTTTTTTCTGTGTTTTTGACTCTTTTCAGATCTCATTTTGGAACGGAGTCCAAACGGAAGAAATACCCCGAAATGATTTTTTCCCGAACGGAAGAAGACGAGGGGGCTTTCGGGCCAAGCCAGGTGGGCTCCAGGGAGCCCACAAGCCCCCACTCCGCCACCAGGGGGAGGCAGCGGTGGGCAGGCTTGTGGCCTCCCTGGCCGCCCCCTAGCCTAGGTCTTTGGCCTATAAATTCCCAAATATTCTGCAAAAAATCAGGGGAGCCTTGAAAATACTTTTCCGCCGCCGCAAGCTTCCGTTTCCGCGAGATCTCATCTGGAGACCCTTCCCGGCGCCCTGCCGGAGGGGACTTTGGAGTTGGAGGGCTTCTTCATCATCATCATCGCCCCTCCAATGACTCGTGAGTAGTTCACTTCAGACCTACGGGTCCGTAGTTAGTAGCTAGATGGCTTCTTCTCTCTCTTGGATCTTCAATACAAAGTTCTCCATGATCTTCATGGAGATCTATCCGATGTAATCTTCTTTGGCGGTGTGTTTGTCGAGATCCGATGAATTGTGGATTTGTGATCAGATTATCTATGATATATATTTGAGTCTTTGCTGATTTCTTATATGCATGATTTGATATCCTTGTAAGTCTCTCCGAGTCTTGGGTTTTGTTTGGCCAACTAGATCTATGACTCTTGCAATGGGAGAAGTGCTTGGTTTTGGGTTCTACCATGTGGTGACCTTTCCCAGTGACAGTAGGGGCAGCAAGGCACACATCAAGTAGTTGCCATCAAGGGTAAAAAGATGGGGGGTTTATCATTGGTTTGAGATTATCCCTCTACATCATGTCATCTTGCTTAAGGCGTTACTCTGTTCTTATGGACTTAATACACTAGATGCATGCTGGATAGCGGTCGACGTGTGGAGTAATAGTAGTAGATGCAGAAAGTATCGGTCTACTTGTTTCGGACGTGGTCCCTATAAGAACAATCATTGTATAGATATCGTCACGACTTTGCGCGGTTCTATCAATTGCTCGACAGTAATTTGTTCACCCACCGTCTACTTGCTTTCATGAGAGAAGCCACTAGTAAACACTACGGCCCACGGGTCTATTCACGTCCATCATTTACACCTCCGCTTTTACTTTGCTTTGTTACTTTGTTGCTTTCAGTTCTCACTTGGCAAACAATCTATAAGGGATTGACAACCCCTTCATAGCGTTGGGAGCAAGTTTTTGTGTTTGTGCAGGATCTTGAGATACTCCTCCACTGGATTCATACCTTGGTTCTCAAACTGAGGGAAGTACTTACCACCGCTACGCTACATCACCCTTTCCGCTTCGAGGGAACACCAACGCAAGTCTCCAAGGCCACGGGGGAAATCCTTTGCATACTTGCCTAGGAAGTCCCTTAAGGCGTAGCCGCAGCTGAAGGATTCCTGGTGCCGTTGCTGAGGAGTATTAAGCAACACTCCTATTTCTGGTGCCGTTGGAAGGTCTTTTGTTGCAGTAGCAGAAGTATTTATGGCGCCGTTGCCGGGGAGGAGAAATCAAGATTTATCCAAGTAGGTCTCACAAACTCTTCTCTTGCATTTACTTTTGTTGCGAGTTGCCTCTCATTTTCCTCTCCCCCACTTCACATTTGCCGTTTTCATTTGCCTTTCTCCTTTGCCTTTTTCATTCGCCCTTTTCTCTCGCTTGCTTTCTGTTCGCTTGTGTGCCATGTCCCTCAATATGCTTGCATCTTCGCTTGCTGAAAATCTAGTGATATGGATCCTCATCCACTTGCTAGTCTCTTTAAGAGACCCACTCGTGTGGAAAAAATTGCTAGTGAGTTGAGAGCAATTGACTATTTCTTTGGAGTTTTGCGTAAGATGCGTGAATCTGAAAATTGTGAGGAAGAAATTCATGAAGTGATTCACGAGGGTTCCTTGGATGAAAAGCATGATTGCAATGGTTTCACTATAAATTCTATTAGTGACAATCATGCTAAGAATAGGCAAAACCCTAAGCTTGGGGATGCTAGTTTTGCTTTGTCCACTACTTATTGCAATAATCATGACTGGGGTGATGATCTTTCTTATGATCTTGAAAATTTGTTCAAACCTCATGATGAATATGATATTTGCAACAATACTGAAAGTGGGATTGGAGAAGTCATGACTTTATTTGATGATAATCCCACTATTTTTCAAGAGCGTCAACTTTGCATGCATGTGCATCATGAAAAGAATATCCTATGGGATAGCTATATTGTTGAATTTGAATATGATCCCACATGTAATTTCTATGAGAGAGGAAAATATTTTGGTAGAAACTTTCATGTTACCAAATTACCTCTCGTTATGTTGAGATTGGTATTGTCTCTTTCTTCTTCCTTGCATATGGCAACTATTGGTTGTCTTGACAATTTGTTTTCCTACAAAATGCCTATGCATAGGAAGTATGTTAGACTTATATGTGATTTTCACATGCTTTAGGATGCTCTCATTGTGCTTCAATTCTTGTCTTTTGTGTGAGCATCATTGAATGTCTAGCTAAGGGCGTTAAACAAAAGCGCTTGTTGGGAGGCAACCCAACGAATCTATCCTTTTTCTTTCTGTTTTGTGTTTTCCACACTTTCATAATTCTGTTATGATTGTTTTTTTTGTGTTTCTTTTTGTGTTTGTGCCAAGCAAAACCGTTATGATTAGTCTTGGGGATGATTGTTTGTTCATGTTGGAAAAGACAGAAACTTTCTGCTCACGAAAAGAATTTTCATTTTTTCTGTAAGAGCTTTTGAGTTGATTCTTTTTGCTGCTGATTGCTACGCAAATTATTCAGACTGTCGTAATTTGTCAGAATTTTTGAAGTACCAGAGGTATACGAAATATACAGATTGCTACAGACTGGTCTGTTGTTAACAGATTCTACTTTTTGTTGTGTTGGTTGCTTGTTTTGATGAAACTATGGATAGTATCGGGGGGTATTAGCCATGGAAGATTGAAAGTACAGTAACCCAACATCAGCACAAGTAGAATTTAAGTTTGCTACAGTACCTAAGGAAGTGGTGGTTTGCTTTCTTGTACTAATGTTATCACGAGTTTCTGTTTAAGTTTCGTGTTGTGAAGTTTTCAAGTTTTGGGTGAAGTTCTTATGGACAAAGAGATAAAGAGTGGCAAGAGCTCATGCTTGGGGATGCCCAAGGCACCCCAAGAGATTCAAGGATGTCGTAAAAGCCTAAGCTTGGGGATGCCCCGGGAAGGCATCCCCTCTCTCGTCTTCAATCCATCGGTAACGTTACTTTCGGCTATATTTTTATTCACCACATGTTATGTGTTTTTGCTTGGGGTGTCTTGTAACGTAGGAGTCTTTTATTTTTGTTGTATCACAATCATCCTTTCTGCACACCTAGAGAGAGAGACATGCACACACCGTGATTTTGTCGAGCTTCACTTATATCTTTTGGTAGACAATTCAGCTCACATGTGCTTCACTTATATCTTTTGATCTAGATACTTTTGCTCTATGTGCTTCACTTATATCTTTTAGAGCGCAGCGGTGCATGGCTTGGTAGTTGATCTATGCTTTGAAAGTAGTCTCAAAAGGGGTAGTTATCCAAAGGGATACGAAAACTTCCACCTTCATGTGCATTGAATAGTTAGAGAAGTTTGATTCATCACAATTAGTTTTGAGTTGTGGTTATGGTAATATTGAAGTCATGCTAGTAAGGTGTTGTGAATCTAGAAATAATTGTGTTGAAGTTAGTGATTCCCGTAGCATGCACGTATGGTGAACCACTATGTGATGAAATCTCAGCATGATTAGTATATTGATTGTCATCCTTTGCGTGGCGGTCGGGATCGCACGATGGTTTATACCTACCAACCCTTACCCTAGGAGTATGCGTTGAATGCTTTGTTTCGATTACTAATAAAACTTTTGCAACAAGTATATGAGTTCTTCATGACTAATGTTGAGTCCATGGTTTAGATGCACTTTCACCTTCCACCATCACTATCTTCTTAGTGCCGTGCAATTTTCGCCGGTGCACAAAACCCACCATTGGCCTCCCTCAAAACAGCCACCATACCTACCTATTATGGCTTTTTCAAAGTCATTCCGAGATATATTGCCATGCAACTACCACCATGATATGTGCCACCATGTCTACATTGCCATTGCATGATCGTAAGATAGCTAGCATGATGTTTTCATTGATGTCTATGCCATGCTAGATCATTGCCACGGTACACTACCGAAGGCATTCCATATAGAGTCATAGTTTCTCTAAGTTTTGAGTTGAAAGTGTGATGATCATCATTAATGGAGCATTCTCCCATGTGAGGAAATAAAAGAGGCCAAATAAGCCCATAAAAAAGAGGCCAAAGAGCCCACCAAAAAAATGAGAGAAAAAGAGAGAAGGGACAATGCTACCACTTTTTCCACACTTGTGCACATCAAGCACCATGATCTTCATGATTGAGAGTCTCTCGTTTTGTCACCACCATATAGCTAGTGGGAAATTTTCATTATATAACTTGGCTTGTATATTCCAATGATAGGCTTCCTCAAAATTGCCATAGGTCTTCGTGAGCAAGCAAGTTGGATGCACACCCACTAGTTTTCTTTAAAAGCTTTCACATACTCGTAGCTCTAGTGCATCATTTGTATGGCAATCCCTACTCATTCACATTGATATCTATTGATGAGCATCTCCATAGCTCATTGATATGCCTAGTTAATGTGACTATCTTCTTTTTTTTGTCTTGCAACCTCCACTACATTCCACACCATCTATAGTGCTATAACCATGGCTCACGCTCATGTATTGCGTGAGAGTTGAAAAGGTTTGAGAAAGTAAAGGTGTGTAACAATTACTTGGCCAATACCGGGGTTGTGCATGATTTAAATTCGTTGTGCAATGATGATAGAGCATAGCCAGACTATATGTTTTTGTAGGGATAACTTTCTTTTGGCCTTGTTATTATGAAAGTTCATGATTACCTTGCTAGTTTGCTTGAATTATTATTGTTTCCACGTCAATAGCAAACTATTGTTTTGAATCTAATGGATCTGAACATTCATGTCACATAAGAGGAATTACAAAGGACACCTATGCTAGGTAGCATGAAAGCATCAAAATTTCATTCTTATCACTTCCCTACTCGAGGACGAGCAGGAGTTAAGCTTGGGGATGCTTCATACGTCTCAAACCTATCTATAATTTTTTATGGTTTCACGCTGTTATCTTGTCTTCTTTGGTTCTTTTATGTACCTTTTATATCTTTTTTGGGACTAACTTATTAATTCAGTGCCAAGTGCCAGTTCCTGTTTTTTCCATGTTTTTGACTCTTTTCAGATCTGATTTTGGAACGGAGTCCAAACGGAAGAAAAACCCCGAAATGATTTTTCCTGAACGGAAGAAGACCAGGGGGCTTTTGGGCCAAGCCAGGTGGGCTCCAGGGAGCCCACAAGCCCCCACTCCGCCACCAGGGGAGGCGGCGGTGGGCAGGCTTGTGGCCTCCCTGGCCGCCCCCTGACCTAGGTCTTTGGCCTATAAATTCTCAAATATTCCGCAAAAAATCAGGGGAGCCTCGAAAATACTTTTCCGTCGCCGCAAGCTTCCGTTTCCGTGAGATCTCATCTGGAGACCCCTCCCGGCGCCTTGCCGGAGGGGACTTTGGAGTTGGAGGGCTTCTTCATCATCATCATCGCCCCTCCAATGACTCGTGAGTAGTTCACTTCAGACCTACGGTTCGTAGTTAGTAGCTAGCTGGCTTATTCTCTCTCTTGGATCTTCAATACAAAGTTCTCCATGATCTTCATGGAGATCTATCCGATGTAATCTTCTTTGGCGGTGTGTTTGTCGAGATCCGATGAATTGTGGATTTGTGATCAGATTATCTATGATATATATTTGAGTCTTTGCTGATTTCTTATATGCATGATTTGATATCCTTGTAAGTCTCTCTGAGTCTTGGGTTTTGTTTGGCCAACTAGATCTATGACTCTTGCAATGGGAGAAGTGCTTGGTTTTGGGTTCTACCATGTGGTGACCTTTCCCAGTGACAGTAGGGCAGCAAGGCACACATCAAGTAGTTGCCATCAAGGGTAAAAAAGATGGGGTTTTTATCATTGGTTTGAGATTATCCCTCTACATCATGTCATCTTGCTTAAGGCGTTACTTTGTTCTTATGGACTTAATACACTAGATGCATGCTGGATAGCGGTCGACGTGTGGAGTAATAGTAGTAGATGCAGAAAGTATCGGTCTACTTGTTTCGGACGTGATGCCTATAGAAACAATCATTGCATAGATATCGTCACGACTTTGCGCGGTTCTATCAATTGCTCGGCAGTAATTTGTTCACCCACCATCTACTTGCTTTCATGAGAGAAGCCACTAGTAAACACTACGGCCCCCGGGTCTATTCATATCCATTGTTTACACCTCCGCTTTTACTTTCCTTTGTTACTTTGTTGCTTTCAGTTCTCACTTGGCAAACAATCTATAAGGGATTGACAACCCCTTCATAGCATTGGTAGCAAGTTTTGTGTTTGTGCAGGATCTTGAGATACTACTCCACTGGATTGATACCTTGGTTCTCAAACTGAGGGAAGTACTTACCACCGCTATGCTACATCACCCTTTCCGCTTCGAGGGAACACCAGCGCAAGGCTCCAAGGCCACAGGGGAAATCCTTTGCATACTTGCCTATAAAGTCCCTTAAGGCGTAGCCGCAGCTGAAGGATTCCTAGTGCCGTTGCTGAGGAGTATCAAGCAACACTCCTATTTCTGCCGCCGTTGGAAGGTCTTTTGTTGCAGTAACACCTACCGCGATCAACTCCATCCGTGATGTGCGACTGACCTGATCAGTCGGTTGCATGTGCCCCCGCAGGTGCTGTGAAGGTTGTCCTAAGTACAGCGCGCCCATCCATCGATCAAGCAACGGGTTGCCGCTGCGTTGCCCTGTCGGGCCACAACGCCGTCGCCCAGTGGTTCTCCCGGCGGTTGCCCTGACCCACGAGCCGCTGCTACACCGCCCCTTCGGGCTGTAGTGCGGTGGTACGTAGTCCTCGCCGTCGCCCGAGGTCGTCCCCGTGACTGCACCGACCCGCGCACCACCGATGTGTCGCCCCTTCGGGTCGTAGCATTGCGGCACGTGGTCTACGCCGCCACACCGAGATCTTCCCGTCGTCGCCCCGACCCGCGCGTTGTCGCTTCGTTACCCCTTCGGGTGTAGCGCCGCGGCGCGTGGTCCACTCCGCCGTCCCCGCGTGTCGACTTCTTGTGGTATGCGTCGCGCCATCTCCTTCAACGCGGGAACGCCATCATCCGGGCCGGTCTTCGTCATGCTGTCGGGCTCTTCCTCGCCTACTTCGAGCATCGCCTCCACGCTCCTAACCAGCCGTCGCCGCCGCCATCAGGTCGCCGCCACCGCGCTCCTAACCAGCGCCGCCGCCGGCGCTTTCCTTTAGCGTTGATGTAGCTCGATCACCCGAGCCGCACCGCCCGTCCACCTCCTTCATCTTCGTCGAGCACCTGCTCATCGCCAGCGTCGCCGTCGTCTTCCCTGACCACTTCATCTACTCCGACCACCGCGGGCAACATCGGTCCCCACCGATTTACGCCGCAACCGTCGTTGAGTCCTTCTCTGCTAGCCTCCTCGACATGGCGTACAAGTTGTGTGCAGGTCCCCATCTATGCATACCCGGTGCTGGCAACACCGCCATGTGCCTTCGTCCCCGGTGTGTTCTCAGGCCTGGCAAACCTGGAGCGACGCATCGTCAACATCGACTTCGTCCGTCTACGCATGCACGATGTTGGCAACACCGATGTGTGCCTTCGTCCATGATGTGTCCCCGGGCTTGGCAAACCTGGAGCGACGCATCGTCAACATCGACTTCGTCCGTCTACGCATGCGCGGTGCTGGCAACACCGATGCGTGCCTTCGTCCATGATGTGTCCCCGGGCTTGGCAAACTCGGCGCGATGCATCTCAACTGCGTCTTCTTCCCGGCGCACCACTACTTCGACACCATTGTGCCCATGACTAACTCGGCGCCTCCTTGAGCCCGCGGCTCCACGACGACATCCTCGACACCGGCTACCCCGACTCGACATCGACCAAAGCGTTCTTCACACGGCTACCTCGACCACGGCTACACCATCCTACACTCTCAGCTACCTTGACATGGACACAAAGGGCTACCGTCTTGCTTGAGCAACCTCGTTGGTTTCCACTCCAGCCACAACTTCTGTGATGCATCGACCGTTCCGACTGTGGGGGGATGACCGTCGGTTTACGTTCGGATTCTTCTCCAGTTTCACCGTCTACGTCGATACCGTTGTGACTTCGGGGGGATATTGAGTAACGTGATTGTTTAGGAAAACATAGATAGAATAGGATTTGTTCATGTCTTGACTTGTACTCCAAGATGATCATGTACATGAGGCTCAAATAATACAACGATTATTCCACCAATCATCTATTCTTCCGTTCAACAAGGGCCTTAATCATTGTGCATTGATTTTGACCTATCATCATAACATTATTAGGTCAACTTGTAGCTTTGCGTTGCTTCTTGCCCTTCCTTCCCGTCTTTGCATATATTAATTGATTGATCGACACGGCCTGCTGCTCGGCCGCCACCTCAAACGGGCTAAGCTATATATAATGCTATATACTTCTACATAGCTCGTCCTGTGCTACGCCCGGTAGTCTCTTTACACGAGAGTAAAAACTAGGGTTAATTTTGTCCGGATGCAAGCAAGTAGAGACGAGAGAGCGCCGATCTCTCTTTCTCTCCGCGCCTGCATGGAGACGTGCGTAAAGTACGTACGCACACGTGCAGCACAGTACGCTGGCCGGCCGGTCGTGTTCCCCCCCCCCCCCCCCCCCCCCCCCTCTCCTCTCTCCCTGAGGCCACACAGTACGCTGCTCGTTGTTGGCAAACCAAATCAATATGGAACGAAAGATGAAGGAAGAAAGCAAAAGGCTACACTACACTACAGTGCCTGTAGGCTGTGAGAGGTGAGAGGCTAGAGTGGCACCGCAAGTTGTATGGGAGATAATTAAAGTCGGCGGCTTCGCTCGCGGTCACGGCGCCCTAGCTACCGCTACTTTGCATGTACGTACGTACTACGTGTGGCGGCTACTGGGCACCGGCGGCACATCCATGCATCCATCCACCAGATTGCTTGTTGCAATCATCATCTGATCGATCCACGCTTCAGTCACATGCTTGAAAACGTGGTGGGTTGCAAATCATCTGATCGATCCACGGTTCAGCTACATGCTTGAAAACGTGATGGAATACAATCCACCGAATCTTTGTATGTGAAAGACGTTGAGAACCCATCGCAACAGAATCTGGTGGATTGCCATTGCCAATCTTCCTTGTACAGAAGGAGAAGAACATATGCCTTTAAGCTCCATATGAGGGAGTTCCAAAATTGTGAGTGTCCAGGTCCTCTTTTGGCCTGTGACAAAGCCTGGTTACCGAGATACTTTTCGTGCAGTACTATTCTGCCATGACTTGCATCGTCTTCTTCAGTTTCAAATTTCCGCAGAAAACAAGCTGAAACCAGCCGCACTCTACTAGCTCTCTCTATCATGTGATAAACTTTAGGGGGGTTCAATCGTCTGATAAACTTTAGGGGGGTTCAATCGTCTGATAAACTTTAGGGGGGTTCAATCTGTGTTCGTGCAAACTGTTTGGAACCTTAGGGTTCCCCTTAAGATACATGTTTTTCTCTGGTTACTAATACTTTCCCATAATAAATTGATGGCTAGAGATAACATTAGGAAGCCGCAAATCATCAAACCCCTCGATTGTGTTTTCTGCTCTGAACATGAGTCCATCACACATATGTTCTTTGACTCTGTAGTTGCTAAGAACAGTTGGTCGTTTGTGACGGATCACTTTAAAACTCAGATTGGAGATGGTTTCGAATCCACAGCAAGATTTAAATTATGTTACTTCTGCACTAGTTTGGTGTTTGTGGAAATATAGAAATTCTATGAATTTTTATAGCACCAATTGGGTCTCTATCACCCAGGTTTTGAGACGGATCCTGAGAGCAATCAAGTTTTGGACTGTCTTGTCTCCGGAATAAAGCAGAGCGCGGCTAACGGTCTTCTCGAAAGCCCTGGCAGGATTTATCCATAAACCCTTGATGATTGCAGGTGGCTGAATCCCGTTCCCGGTGTTCACGTTGGAACCCCACCACCTGGTGACCCGAGCAAGTTCAAGATTTAAGATGAAGCCAATGGCTTCACATCGCCGACCAAGAAGAGAGACACTGGGGGCAAGACTGCTACATCCAGCCCGGTGTCGACCCTGGCAATCTGTTAGTCTCCATCTCTGAAGAGAAGAGCTAACAGGGAGATTGCATGTGATCTGTCGTAGCTTCTCATGTGCACTTAAAATGGCATTGGCATATGTAGCCAGTTCTTAATTGGAAATTCACTTTGGCCCATAGGTGTACGTGCATCCATTGTCTACATACATACTCCCTCCGTCCTAAAATTCTTGTCTTAAATTTGTCTAGAAATGGATGTATCTAAATACTAAAACGTGACTACATACATTCATATCTAGATAAATCTAAGACAATAATTTTAAGACAAAGGAAGTATTTCAAAATGTTAAAAAAATCAAGAAAAAAATTCCACGTGTAAATTCGGACATTATATGTGCGTGCACCAACTTGATGAAAAGGGACATTTTTTGTGGCTTGTGTACAAAGGATGATTTTTTATGCTTGATTACAGCTATTCACGAGGCACTTTTTTTTATCTTTTTATACATGCCATAAAAATGGATTTTTTATCAAAAAAATTTGTGCGAACATAGGGTGTCCAGATGTACACGTGAGATTTTTTTCTGAAATTGCTTTGACATTTTGAAGTATGTTTTTTATAGATATTTCATAATAGGTGTATCTACCTAAAAGCCAAAACGCCACTCTCGTTTTTAATGTTTTTCTCCATGGTTTCTTTCGTGCTCCGGATCCCATCCCTGGCTTCATATATCTCCTTTATTTGCTGAACTGCTCCTCTCGGTGAGCTGTTGTGTAAAAGAGTTGATGGTTTCGTCCGAGCTAATGACAGAGGGGATGAGCCTCGCTGTTATTCTAAAAAACCAGCCGCACAGTGTAGAAAAAGCAAAACAGCGCGCGCTAAGCACTGAGCTACACACACGTAGAAAAAGCAAAACAGCGCTAAGCACTGAACTACACACACACGTACATATGAATAAAGGCTTGCATACGGACCAGTGGCGCAGCTAGGAAAATGAAATGAAAAGGATCAAACGTTGCTAAATCTTCTTAGGAGGGTCAGTCTATTAGAATGCATTGATTTAACAGCAAAAAATCAGTTTTTATACCAGTATTAGGCTTAAACCAGTTACATTAGGGGGGGGGGGGTGCTGCTGGCCCCCCTCTGTCTCCGCCACTGATACGGACGATCGAGCTTTGGGCTAGCGATCCCTTTCTTGACACTGTCTTCTTCCTCACTAACCATAGGTTAAAGTAACGGATGTACTTCTTGTGTTTCTAAATATAAGTTTTTTTAAAGATTTTACTAGAAGACTACATGCATGCAGATGTACATAAATACATTTTGAAGTGTATATGTAGTTTCTTAGTTTTTCTTTTTTTAAAGTCATCGTTGGAGGGCAAGGTCTTTCACGTGAACTGTATTCAATTTTGCCTATAAAATTTTACAGCCTCGTAAAATATGTTCAACCGAACCAGAAGTACAGGAGACACAAGGAAGAAGATATAAAAAAACATACGCCAACAACACACATAATAGGGAGAACAAGAAAGTAAAACGCAATAAAGAGCATCATAGAAGAGACAAGCAACATTGATCGGCCGAACCAAACCACGATGTAATCCAATAGTACCTCATAAACCAAGACTGCGTAACGCCGCGACGCAGGAAATGTATCGCGAGACACGGTCGAAGGTCACGCAAGACCGAGACGACGCCACGGCACCTGTGTGCCATCGGCATAGTCGGAGGGTATCGCCTAACAACCCAAGCTGTAGTACTACATCGTCGATGTGATCCAACGGCACCTCATAAAACAAGAATGTCTGGAGGATGCATTCGAACGATAATGCAAAGCCGAGATGACGTCATGAGACATGTGTGCATAGTCGCAGGAACCGTCAAACGAAGACGTGCCAGAAGCACTCGAACACAACACATAAAACTTATATTTAAAAACGAAGAAAGTAGTAGACGAGAGGCCATGCATCTCTACGATCCACTCAGAGAGGCCGAAATCATGACACGTACGCTACGCATATGGGGCTCCTACATGTAGCTTAGGGGCGGCCGGCGGACAAGTTACCTTTACCACGATCGGATGGATGGATGGATGGATGGAGATGCATGCGATGCGAGGTGTCGCGCGCACGCGCGGAGTGCAATGAACCTGCACGAAAATACAGGACCGCCGTCCGGTTGGTTCTCTGCACCTGCGCGGCGCGGCTGGTGCGCCGCTAGCTCCTATGACAGAGGTCGATGTGGTCAGTGGCGTAGGCGTGGCTACGAAATGCGGCGGGAGGTACGTACCCGCGCGTACGGAGCGAAGGCCGTTTTCCTTCCTTGCTCCGACACGCGCTGCATGCCGATCCAGACGGGTCGGTTGATACTAGTAGTACGTAGGATCGGGCTAAGCAAAGCAACCGTGCGTGCCGTCGCGCCTTTGCTTTGCTTGACCTCGCCTCGATCGGTCGCCTTTGCCGCCACGGGATTCCGTCCGTCCATCACACCACGGTCTAGCAAAACCCAACTGCTCCTACCGTGGTCGTGCAAAATGATTGTACCGCGCGGCATGCACTTGGGTCCAGGTCGGCAGGCATTATCCTGCTGGTTAGGGCTAGCTCTAGCTGGAATCCGAGTGTGGTGGTGGTGGTGGTGGTGGTGGTAACCATCTGCGCAGTCCTGTTGCCAGGTCCACGCGTCAACGCTAGAGAACGTCACACCGCACCAGCCTGCAGCGAGACAGGATCCAGACCATCCATCTCCGCCACATTATCCACATTTGTTTGTTTACATGAAATGCAGTAAGTTTCTAGGCATGGGAGAAATAACAACTCCAAATTTTAAATTGGTGATGCATGGTCCGCTCATCATCTTCGTGTTAAGGGCCGACCGCAAGACCCACTTCATTTACTTCGCCGCTAACCACTTGTCCTTAGCCATGCAAGTACAAGCCAGCCATCCAGATAAACAAAGACGATCGAGCAAGACATGTGGTGAAGTCGGATCGAGAGGGCCAGCCAGCTTCCGGCAAGTCCAGATGCGGATGGCCGTCACCTCGTAGCGCCACATGCATCACCAATTCACCATCATCATCACACAACGACAGAAGGCAGCAAAAGCAGGTCTACACACAAGCAACGACCAGAGCCGAGCTGGACCTGGAAAGAAAGCAACGGGGCGCGGACAAGGAGCGCACCACCGGAGCGCGAGCCGTCCGTCCTTGCGTCACGCGGAGCAATGCACCTAGCAAAGCAAAGCTCCTCCCATCTGCAAAGAGCATCGCAGGCCACAAAGACATGCCGAATCATTCATGGCCAACCTGACGGGAGGGGTGAGAGGCATATAGCATGCCGGCCGGCCGGCGGCCACAAATGTTGACTTGCGCGCCCATTCTCGTACTGCAAAGCTCTCTCTCGTCTGCCTTTCCGGCCACCAGGAGAAAGGCCCGCGCATGACGAGGCCGACGTGCGCGCACGAGCACGAGCACGAGCAATCGACTCTCATCATTTGACACGACCAGACCAGGCCAGACCAGACCAGGGACCAAAGCGTGTTCCACGGCGACGCCCAGACCTGAGGTGAAAGAACCAACTGGGGAGCAGCACATTATTGCCTCGTCTATCTACATATGTGCACCAAGGTACTAGGCACAAATGCTTGCTTGTTTACAAGAAAGATGGGTAATAGTCAAAAAAAGAAAAAACAAGAAAGATGGGTAACTAACTATGCTGGGAAAATGGAAAGAGCCGCGACTTGGCTGCAAACAGCCCATTAACTCGTCAGAACCGATGAAGTGAGGTCTTTTGTATGTACTCTATAAAAAAAACAGTTGGAACAACCTCGAGTGCCCCTGTCAGCTGTTAAGAACCACCCTTGCTGAAAAACAACTGTCCAGGTGCAACACATCTGGCAGCTTTCGCCAGGAAATTCGGCGATTCGAGTGGTTATTCGTGCTGGCGCCATATATGGATGAGAATCAACGAGCTCGCACTTTCTTCCTGTAATACTATCGCTGAAGAGGGATTGCGCACGCGGTACGGCTCTTGATTGCCCTCTCGACAACTCCGAGACGAAACTTATCCTAGCTTTCCTTTCGACTTCATCCATAGCCGGAATAGTTTGTCTTCCTCTGCTGGCAATCAGTGTGTTGCTGGCACAACAAGTTGATGTTCTAATGCTATGGTCAACATGTCAACTTCTAGACGATGTCGCTTGATGGCTCATCTGAATTCACTGCATCGTTAACGGATAACTTGCTCTCGATAGGCACTCGACAAATCGGGCATGATTGGCACTTGTCAGAGCAGGGTCTGCGAGAGCAACAAAAAAGACAAGCATGATTGGCACTCTGGTTTGAAGATAAATAAGAAGACCCATATATCAGTATGTAGCTTCAGAACTTGAAAGTAGTAACTGGTACACGTATAGAGTACGGGCATGTTAGTTAACGAAAAGGATTTCTTACTCGCATAGAACATGATGGCGGCATGGAAGCAAAACAATGCCGATGTCCCTCTCAAAGCAAATACGACACAAGATACGTTCCTGTGTTTATGCAAAACGAATCAGAAGCATTATTAGCTCACAGAAAGGGTTCTGGTCAAAATTAATCAGAATTATGTATTGCATCTTAAAGTTTTAGTTCTTTTATGATGAAAGCTAGTCTCTCCCAATCATATCGTAATGTGATTGAACTTTTTAAATTAACTCAACATTCAAGAATGTGGTGTTGCCAATATTAGTTGTTACAAACTTGCTGCACACCAGCAAATCAGATAAGACCCTGATAGACATTCTTAAGCTGTACTAATTGGTACTTTTTAAAAAATGGGGGAAATAAGCATACATTCTTTAGCCTCTCACACTGCTGTTGGCTAAGCTTTGCCATTTTGCTCTGCTCTCCCAATGCTAACTGAAGTCTCTGCACCTGAAAGTATACATGACTAATTAGCTCCATGCAAACAAATAAGCTAGTGCAGAGAATATTAAAAATAATAACCTCTTTGACAAGAACTTTTTTCGGCATCTCTTTTACCATCTCGGGGGGGTAACTGCAAAATGTACTGTACCTGCAAAGGTGCAGACAAATAACAAGGCCAGTTAACACAAGACTTCAACTGTCCTGGAAGTATATATATAATGGTTCTAAAGTGATTAACATGTCTAGTTTTAAATGTTGAGTGATTAGCCATCTTGTTAGCTAAATAAACACTATTCAAGATTCACATGCATAGCTGATCTTTTTGTTAATGAAGAAGCAGGCAGTTGAATTAAATGTATTAGTTTAATATATTTTAGCCGATGAGCTTGCCCATATTTTAGCTACCTTGTTATCTAAATACACACGATTCAAGATTCACATGCATAGGTGATCTGTTTTATTTAATGAAAGAGCAGACATTTGAATTAAATTTATTTATCTCTGAATGGTTCCCAATTGTACTGTATTACCGGAAAAGGCTTTTTGAACTGTATTGGAACAAGAAACTAGTTTTAGTATCTTCTAGTTGATTAGTTTGCCCATATTTCAGATAATGTAGCATTAGATGGGATCCTCCATATTCGACTATGGGCTCTACATGGTAAGTTCTTTTAGATAGTGATTATCTTGTCTTTTCCTCTCCTCCCTCAACAAGACACAAACCCACATCTTTCCTCCCGATGCACTTCTGCAGCGCACTACTCCATGTCCCCAGCCCCGCTCCCCAAAGCGGGGGAAACACAGCAACAGTAAGAAAAATGCTATGCCTGACATTCTGTTTTAAGAGGCAGTGACCTCCACATAGGCAGTGTTTACTTAAATATTTATGTTTTCTAGCTTCTCATGGATTTACGTGCAAATGCTGCCATCTGTAGACAAGCAGAAACATGGCATATACAATAAATAACACTGGTGACCTATAAATCTAAATATTTACATAATTCACAACTAGATAGAATTTATGTAGTGAATACCCAATGTTATTTGTATAGCATAAATGTGCTTGTTCCTCTTTGCTATCTTCGTCAATAGACCACGTAATGAGCCTGAACAGCAGTAGAAATTAACCAAATGAGACTCCAGTCATAATTCCTGTCATAAATATACAGCTTTTACTGTACAAGGAGGAGGTAATGAAGTGAGAAAACAAAGAGCATTTAGAACCTTGAACCATATTGTACCATCATAAACAACTCATCAATCTTTGATGAGACAGAAATATATCTTTCACTAACAATTCCATCTTGTAATTTAATAACAAGCCTTTCAAAGAATCTCCAAGCGGCAAACAATACAGCAACCACTTGGAGCAAAAGTATAGGTGAGAAAATAGCTCGAACTGGGATAAACTGTGCATGAGATGGAGTACCCTGCAAAGAATATAGACAGACAAAATGTACTTAGACTAGCAGTTGAACAATATTTCAACAGAGTTAATAATCATATTGACCTTCACAGACAATAGGTGACTACAAGCTTGCACCTTAAAATTCATAACACAAAAATGGAATCAATAGTTCACATGTGGTGCCACAATTTATGTGCAGGACAGAATGCATAGGATATTGGCAGTCAGCTCAGAGATTACATATGCCGTATCACATTGAACAGAAGTTGAAAGCACGAAAAGATGGTAAAATAGTGCTACCAATCAATTTTGATGAAGAAAAACATTTGGGAAAATGGAACTGAGCAAACCTCTAAGCGCATACATAGGAGAACTTGAGAAATTACGATAGGAATTATCAGTACAGGGCCACCAATATCCTGCACATCACATAGTTTGTCTACATCAGGATCCCTTTGGAGAATAATGAAATATTGATGATTCAGTTATTGCTATACCAAGGATTCACTGTATACCGACCATTGGATTGGACCACCTTATGCAGACAAGAAAAGCAAAGCACTGGGAAATCCTGTAAAATTTGTCATCAGGTAATTAATGAGGACTGCTCCACTGAATTACAGCGTAACTCAAAATGACGGGATATCTGTTTTACCAAAAGTTAATGAATAAATCCCACCATCCCAGAGTAACTGCATCACCTGTGGCAAATAATACAACTTAGCCGATTCAGATGTTGACCTATGGCTAAGTGCTTCAGCTTCTTAACATGTTTGACTATGGATGCTACTACTTGTACACTTTTACCTCCCTTCGGAAATACCTGACGTGGTTGTAGTTCAAATTTGAACTAAAACCGCGTCAATTATTTCCAAACAGAGGGAGTAGTTATCCTCAAAAATTTACTGTGCTAATCCAGCAGAAAAGTACCTAAAGCTGCATTTGGATGTATGTATTCGGCCTCCAAATCGTGAATTCGTATTCAAAACGCCCTAATTCCATTGTTTGGATAACCTCAGTATTCACCAGTGGAATCACACTCCAATACCAAGTGCTGCTCTCGCTCACTTGCAAACACCCTTCCTCGATATCGAGCTCACGACCTCTGTACTCGTCTGAAATCGCATCACTCCGCAAAAAACATACGGTCCGCTCAATCCCGAGAAAGAAAACAGAAGCAGGTGTCTTTCTCCCTCCTCTTCTCTTCATCCACCCCTCCATCTCCCGCCGGTCTGCCTCGTGAAAACCCTCCATCTCCCGCGGGTCCGCCTCGTGCGTGTGACTCCTCTTACTCCCACCGACCAGCCACGCGTGTGGACCCTTCCTCTTCTCCAATGTGTGTCGCTGAACCAGGGTGGCCTTCCCGTGGCGCCTCCTACAGAAATCCATGGCGGCCACAAACGAGGCCCTGCCCGTTGAGCACATTACGTTCTTCTGAACCTGACCGCCGAAGGACTCAAGTTAACCACCTCCAATCGATGGATTCATCTCCATCTTCTTCGCCTCCGGTGCCTGACATGATGGGAGTAGCATGACTGCTCGGTTGCGAGCAGCGGCAGGGAGCAGGGCTTCAGTGGTGGGGACGACGGAGGCGTGGAGTAGGGCATCAGCGATGGGGAAGACAAAGGCAGGAGCAGGGGTGGGGAAAACAGAGGCTGGTGTTGAGTTGTAGCAGGGCGTCTGCCTTGTAATACAGTGCTTTTTTTGTCCATCCAAACAGACATTAGAATTGGCTAGTCCCTACAGATTCCAACAGGCAATTACATGTACATCCAAACATCAAATCTTGAATTGTAGCCCATTTCAATATCTTGGTTGATTTGGTTATTTAATTCCTTGGGGCCAATACATACGTCCAAACACAGCCTAAGACTAGACATTGATGTAATCTAGTAGAAAGAGGGAAGCATATATAATGTCAAACAGCATAACTAGACCACACTTAATAGTATTTGTATAGCTTACCGCATAGCTTAAGAAGCATGAGTGAAGTAGCTGCTAGTAGAAACACCATGGAAATTGCAACCCAGAAGTGCTAAGGAAATATGAAGCTGTTAGTAATGGCTAAGGTTAAGTCTTCATAGAAGATTATCCAGTAATCACCATTGACCTTTTTGGACATCCCTTGTTGATGTCTATTATTTTTAAATACATTATGGTACATGTATGTAAGTATGCTAGAATTAGCAACATATCACTTTGTTGGAAAAAGCAACATTTATCCAAAAAATGCACTTTGGGGAAATGATTTCTACTGAAATGGAAAAGAATATAGGTTTTGTTGATTCGGTTAAAAGGTAGGAGAACAAGCCAACACAGGACAAAAATTATGGAACAGCAGGTGCAGTGTGTACTCTGGATTCTTACAGGAAGCCTATCCCATATCTCTTCATCAGTGATTGTTTCCCCATGTCCAGGCATTAGAGCACCAAACATCCTAATGATAATGGGAAAAGATAGGAAGCACAACAAAACAACTAGAAATGTTAGCTAAAATATTCTTTACAACATAGTTTCTGAAATGGACAAATGTTCACTCGAAGACGTCCAGTGAGTCATGTGTTCACATTAAAATTTAGTCAATAATATACTAGCAATTAGCATAGCATATAAGGTAGTATTGAGCAACCCAGTGGCCAGGAACAAGTATATAAGCGAAAATTATTGATTACTAAGTTACTATCATGTGAATAATAATACCATAAGATTTTATTCACTGTCAGCAGTTTCTACAATGTGAGACATTGAGTGAGAGTGACATTGTACAGGTTGGATTATTACTGACAAAAATGTATTGTGCAATAGAAGTTCATCGGTTTGCATCATAGTAACATGTTATCATGGCTACCTGGCTAGGCAGTCGGAACATTGAATTGAAACCCTCCCAAGTTTAAAAATACTCCCTCTGTACCATAATATATGACATTTAGCAGCTCAAATTGAGCTGCTAAAACATCATATATTATGGTACGGAGGGAGTACAATTGTAATATGGAATGTTATCCAAAATATTATTAGTAATGCATGGAACTGAAGTTACTAAACCTGCAAAATGTTAATTAATGGTCATTGATTGCCAGTGGCAGGGCTTAACTAGATATCAAGCTGGGGCCAATCAATAGTGTATTAATTTAGTACTCCCTCCGTCACAGTTTAGAAGGCACGGTTAAATTTACGTGCATTTTCATAATAGACAAGGTTTAAGGAACATTGCATTTACTCCTAACAGCTAATTAGTACTCCGTTGTACTATTTCTATATGCATGTGTAGTGTGAATGCTATTTTTCAACTCATCTGACAGCCAATCAATAACCACCTAGGTTCCAGAGAATTTGCAAGCGTGCCTTCTAAACCGTGACGGAGGGAGTATGTAAAGATTTAATGCCTGCCTTGATTAAGTACCAAATCACAATTTTTTTCGTACATATTAACGAGATTTTGATTTGGAAGGAGGGGGCCCACCCTGGCAGCTAAGACAATGTTGATTGGACATAGGTGTTTAAAATCTTAGAACATTGAGTGACTCGGATAAAACTGGAAAACCAACTTTTGGATGAATGCTAGTAAATTTCCAACAGTGATACATACAATACAAGTACAATTGCAGTTTTGCCCTAAAGAATTGTCAGTTACCTGAAATTGTCAACTAATGTAATAATTTCCAAGGCCAGGAGTGGAAGGAAAACAAGCTTTAAATCTAGAAAAGGTTCACCCTGACCTGCAGATGACAGATAACACACTCAGCTGGCAAGTGAAAATAAGGAGACAAACAAAAACGAATGTGTTTTTTGGATAAATTCACAATGAGCGTTGGATTCACCTTCCAGGTAGATACAGAGAAGCAGTTCAAACGCAACTAGCAAGGGCGTGGCAACAATGGAATGGCATGGAATACGCTGTGAAGTTGAATAGTGTAATTTACTTGCTGCCAGAAATTTCAACTTCAGAATGGAAAAATGAATTTGGAGCAAAAGTTAGCAGACACACCTGATAATTTTGAAGCAACGAAGGAGCAGGCAATGAGAATCTATACCGAGCAACGACAGCATGGAACAACCAGAGAGGAACGAAAAGCACCCTGCAGATTTGTCGAGCATTTTGAAAATTGCAACATGCAGAGGGTACCCTCAGTTCATCACCAGACAAAGTACAGCTTGGTATAACTAGGAAATGAAGACAAAACCAACTTATTTAGCTTTTGTTATCAGAAAAATAGTTGGAACCAATTTATAAGACCAGTTGCCGCCCAATTCCCCTCAAATGGTTAGTCTTCTCTTGGGTATAGCAATTAGCTACGGACACAGCCTCATCCTCACAGAGAAAGGTCTTATCCTTGGTGATAGATCTGGAAGACCCGCAAAATGCTGCCGCCTTCAATGGGGACAGGCATGAGGCTGCCATGCTGTTCAATAAAAATCGGTGTGGAAGTGCGTCCATCAGTGGAGCAGTGGTTCGGGCAGGCTTCGGGTTGGAGCTTGGCGCTTAGGGGTGGCGTGTGTGGCATTGGAATCACCTATTTTGTGGACTTTACAACACTGTTTCCTACGACCTCTCTGTACCAAGATGTAAGGCTTATTTTGGTTTTGCATATTGGAGTGTCTAGCAATGAATGGTGAAGCAAAAGCTAGGCCGTAGCAAAGTACAAAAACTCTACAGGGATGTTCTCAAATCACCAATACCAATATACCGCTTCCCAAAACCGATGAGACACGAATCTGCATGTTAAATCGGAATGCAGCTTTTTTTCCATCGATATCGTGCCAGCTATTTCCTGTTCTCGTCGTCCTCGGTGGTAAATTCAAAACAAAGCGTCCGGAAAAGAAAAAACAGCATGCTCGATCTAACTACCTCAGGGTTGCTATAATAACCGCACGAGATTCAGAGTGGTGCACACCACGAATGACGCACGGTCTCGACTCAGGCGCCCGCCCAGATTCTCGCCGAGAGCTACTGTAACTGACAAAAAAGGTACGGGCATGGCTAGGGTATGGGGTTGGTTGGGGGTGGGCGGACTAAACTTACCACCAGGAGCGGGAGAAGAAGACGCCGTCGAGCCTGAGGGCGAGGAGGGTGGTGAAGCAGAGCAGCAGCGCGTGCGCCGCCGCCTCCCGCGCCGCCCTCCGCACCCGCCTCCACGTCCCCGGCGAGCCCCTGCCCGCCCGCGCGGCGGCGCCTGATGCTGCTCCATGTGCCATAGTAGTGCGACGGCGCCCGCCGTCCAGCCCGTTCAGGAGCTCTCTTTTGTTCGTGATCCGCGTGGGAGTGGAACGCGAGAGCGACGCGCAGGGGCCCGGCCCGTCGGCTTTGGACTCATCGCACGGTCTGGAAGACCGCGTTGCCCGGATAAGGCCATCGCTTTACTTCCCTTTCTTGGCCTAAAACCCGTGCGGTTTCCTCGCCGCTTTACTTCCCTTTTTTTTTAGAGGGCGTTTGGTTGCTGGCAGCTTTGTCTGGATTCAGTTTGCTATTTCGAGAAGGGTTTGCTTGCCGGGAACTTCCCGGAGGCAAGGGCCATGACAAAACTGACGCTTTTCTTATGGCAAATTACGGAGCATGACAACTTCGGAAGTGTCAAAAGAAAAACGCAACATTACAAATACACAAGGACAACCTGTAGCAATGCATCCAAGACTTCTTATATGGCATACAAATGAAAAGCCTTCGTCAACAGAGTTGAACTGCACCATGGCATCCACGATAGGGAGACTTGACAATGGAGCAATCACATAATGGGGCGCTCGCCTTGGCCCTAAGTTGCTTACCCCCTACAGCTTCATCTGAATTACTCCCAGAAATTACTGGGGCGGTTGTGTTTTTACAAGATACATTAGCCATTCACAAAAAAAAATCTGGCTGCTCATTATGTCATCGTACAATCTACCCCTCGCCTGTTTCTTTTCTACTGTACAGCAACTCAATCCTCATAAAAAGTGGCGCGACGACCATCTAGGTAGGATCTCTTACAACTCCGCTTATTAGCCTATCTTCTTCAAGGGCTTGAATTTGATCTTTATTTTCTTGGTCGGCGGCGGTGTCCTGTCAACCGCAGCATCCTTGTTTGAAACCTGGGGCTCGGCGCTTCGCTCTGGGGCTGGTGGCGTTGCTGCCACAGTTCCTTGTGAGTCGGAGGGTTTCACTATATCTTGCTGAGAAGAAGCTCTGTCACCTTCCTTCTGCTTTCGGGCTAACTCTTTCTCCATCTTTTTCTTCTCTTTCTTAAGACGCTTTTTCGCCAGGTACTCGGGGTCATCTTTCTTGTCTCGTTTTTCGTCCCGGCTCCGCTTCTTATCTTTCTTGTCCTTTCTCTTCTTCTCTTTAGAGTGCAGCCCGTTGACGGAATCTGGAGCTTGGGTTCCAACATAGCTGGTGGATACTCCTTCAAGCTGACTGCCAGGCTTATCCACATCTTCCCGCACATTGACGACAGGAGAGAACTCATTCTTGGGCACCAGTAGCCTTGAATCAGCGGCATCTATCCTTGAATCGGCTGTACACTGTAGTTCCTTGGAAATTTCGTACGTGTCCATTACTTTGGCATTGCTCACGCTTGCAGACATCCTTGATTCACGTTCATGACATGAGTTCTGCTCCTCAATATTATGATTACTTGTGGTCGGTGGCTCATTTGGCACTCCAACCATAGGGGCATCCACCGACATAGAACTACAAGGACCCGCTTCGTTTTCATTTCTTCCACCATGTGAATGATCCCTGTGATCAGCACCATCTCCTTTACTGGATGATGCAGTACGCCTAACCCTAATTTTGACAACATTCCTTCGCTCGCTACAGTTAGATATGTTATCAGCATCTTTGGAAGGTACAGTGGCAGGTAAGACCTCACGGACACTAGGAGTGCTAGTGGAAGGTTCTTGAGGCCTTGATAGTTGAGGAACCGAGGAATCAGCTTTAGTATGCTGATCAACGGATATCTCCTGGACCAGTGGAGATGGGGCGACATTCTTTGGAACTCCATACAGTGTTGGAGGCCTGAAATAGGAAATATATCAATATAAGGGTACAATATACAGGAAAACATATTTTATATTGGAAGGAATGCTCAATGACTTCAGATTTGCCCTTGGTAGTTGGTACACTAATGAAACATTGTCACCATCTTTTTTAAATGGCCATATATATCGACCAAAACTCCAGCTGGTTATACCACAAAATAAAAATGGAAAAGCAGGTAATAATTAGTGTTGATCATGCATTATGTTTTTAGCAGAATCATGCATTACTTAGCATAATGCTCCCTCCATTCCACAATGTAGTGCGCCCGCGCTTTCCGAGATCTTAGCTTGACCATACATTAACCAATCGGTCTCGTTGGTTAAATGTATGGTCAAACTTAGATCTCGGAAAGCGCGGGCGCACTACATTGTGGAATGGAGGGAGTAATAACTAAGGATACCACTTGGCACAGCTCAGCAACACACCAAAAAGCTTTGCAGTTTAACAATCATGTTGAGTACGCTTCATGAATTTGTATCCCATTTCAGGAAAGCCAACATATGCAAAGGTTGCAGCTAACAATATAACAATCAAACATGAGAATGTGTCAACCTACACATGAAGTAACAATTACTAACCTTCCAGCAGCAATTTGCAAAATGCAGAACACATTATGGCGAAGGAGGACATTGTTGTATGCTTTTTTGCTACTGAGCAGGTGAAGGAGACCAAAGAGTGTTGGTACTTTTATCTGATCAGTAAGGTTAGATTCAATATTTGCTTGGCATATGCGCAAGACATGAACAGCCAACTTTGTTCCACCTGCAATAACTCAATGTCAAGAAATCAAGTTGAGCAAAAAGCCTAAAGTACTCTACCAATCTAACCTCGCAAAGATCTTTCTTCATCTGTATATTTCAAGAACAACAAGAGAGCTGCATCTAGCCCTTTATGGTGAAGCTCAAGATCAAGAAGAACCCTGCTAGCTTCTATTCGGACTTTCCATGGTTTATCCATGCTACGGAAAGGGGCAATTAATTCACAAATACGATCCTGCAATAACAAAAAATTGCACCACATGATTGGGTTATGCAGGAAGAGCACGGACAATAAGACAAGATAGGGAGGACTATTATAGGGATCGTTCTTACAAGGCAAATGGAAGATGATACCCTCTCCGCTATACGTGCAAGAGCCCGAATGCAGCTGACAGTCAAAACCCCATTGTAACCAGGCATAAAGCTGCATGAAATTTTCAGGCCAGTTAGTAGGAATCACCTTGATATGAGAGCAAGTAAATGAAAATACTACTAGGGCAATTCCACGAACTTGTCAAATTGCAGGAGTCGGTCAATACGCTTCAGAAGAGAGGATAGGAGGCCTATGCCCTGAAAAGGAAATCAAATGTCATTCACCAATATCAGTGGCCTCTCTTAAGGTTTTCTGTAACGAACACTTGACAATACCCCAAGAACAGAAACCCAAGGGGGGGATCAACCTAGTGACCCATATCGCCTAATTGGTGGCTCACTTTCTATCCATGGCTCAAGCATTATGGGCAAAGAAAAAGGAATTAGGATAGACCAATTTGTAAGCCCGACCCAGTGCCCATACTTTCTTGACTGGTAAATGTTGGCGTAACCATAAATATGGTCTGACAGGAAAAAGCATAATAATTCAGCTATATATAGTGCCCATAGTTCCTTAACTGGTTAAAAAAAAATCTCATCTAGCAAATACTCCTAACAAATGTGAGCACAGATCAATAGCCTGATCATGCAGTTACTGAATAGCTAATAATCCAGGACAGGAATCCAAAAGACAAATACATGGCATACTGTATGTAATCAATGTGCATTCATACAAACCTGCTGGCCAAATTCTACTTCGCCTATTGCCTGGACCATTGCAGCTAGCCAGTAGGCATCAGAGTATACATTTCCGTTGTTATCATTATACTGAAAATGGGACAGAACAAAGAGAAGTGCAAATGATTATAATTGTTATTACATCAACATGTAGGCATAGGGCTATATGTTATTCGTTGATAAAATGCAAACCTTTAGAAGCTGAAGAATAAATTCAATAGCTTGCCTCGGGCTGCTCTTATCTGATGATCTAACAAGAGCTACTGCATGAGGAATTGCCTAATCAAAAAAGCACAAAGAAAAAAGATCAGTGCAACAACAATGGCATGAGAAAGCATGACCATGATCATTGATTTACTAACTTAATCAACAGCCATCCAATTCAAATGACATCAGCAACATTCGTATGGATAAAGCAATGAGATTAGAAATCCCCCCACCAGCCTTTTTTCTATTTTATATATTTTGTTGAAATTTCATGATCCAGAAGTCCTTGGAACAATCAATTGAGTTTTTTCTGTAGTAAAATACAAGTCACAATATTGACAGTTAAGGCTGCAGAATAGCCTTTTTTTGTTGTTGTTGTTGTTGTTGTTGTTGTTGTGTGTGTGTGTGTGGGTGGGTGGGGGGGGGTGCCTCCACAACAAGAAACATAAAAAATTTCTTTACTAATGACCCAAGAGGAAGCCCAACTCCTCTAATATTGTCAAAAAATATTGAAACTGCATTTAACAAACTACAGATGAGTATGTAAGAAATCTTGGTAATGATGCTATACAATGGATTGTGTTCCTACGGTTAATCACAAATACAGTTCCTACCTCAGTGCATTACCTCGAGAACAAAGTATTCTGGAATATCATGGAAGTCGTTTGGCCTATCAGTAAAATAAAATAATGTTTATTACACATTTAGAACACAAAACAAACATAGCCATGGATACATGATAGTTTGTGATTAAAACAACAGGTTTATTGTGGAATGCAGATCTTAACCTGGGTAATCCAATATCAGTATCAAACCGGCGGCTTTTATAGAATTTAACCAGATGAAGAAGCCCAGCTAAATCCGTGTCCTAAATGAAGAGAAAAAACAATTCAGGTAAGCAACAGAACAAACAGTAAAGGAAGTGTCGTTACACCAAAGTATTCCTATGTTTTGACTGTGCAGTGTAAACAAATGCAAACATCCCAACATAAGCTATTAAAAAGGAATATAAAGATCTAGCCACTCAAAAGCATACTGCACACATGGCAAGATTTATTTTCAACCACATCCACCGGCAACTATATGAATGCTACATTTGACATTTCACAGCATGGATCTTTTGAAGTAAAATTCAGAGGATAAAAACCGCCTTTCCAACCCTTTCACCACAAATGTGTATTAACTAAATAAAATGCATCCTATAAATTATAAATAGTTGCAAGCAGATGGAACTAAAAGAAGTGTACCTCTGATGCAGTTACAGCTAATGCATATGCCGCTTCAACTCTAACTCTCCAAAAGGCCTGTCGTGTTACCAATCAGTACAAAGTGCATTGGAATTAAGGTCTCAAGAAGCATGATGAAATACCTTGGTATCATTTAGGAAATTATTGAGGGCATTAATCACAGCAAAAGAGAGCTGAGGTAATTTCTCCAGAACAGTTATTGCCTGTGACTGCGAAATGACATCTTTGTCCTTCTCCAATTGATTGATCTGCCAAAAATGTTTCAAAACTTGAAATAGTGAAGAGTGGAAGAAAAATGTGTATGCATATATCATGATGGCATCATGTTTTTTGAAATAGTGAAAAATAGTAAATAAGCTTCAACATATTTTTCATATCTGTCAGACTTATGTATATGTATATTAGAAGTTTTAACACAATGATCAAAATGATAAAAGTAAAAAAAAAATGGATATGGATAAATAGGGAAGACTCTGGCAGTTAAACAAGAAAAAAATACTAATTTCCTTTATACAAACTATGCAGCATTAAATTAAAGCCAACATTAAGTTTATCTGGTGATACGCACCCACATCTGAATAGGCTGGTGAAAATGGATTTCAGCAAGGTATTCCATTTCTGGGTCCACTCTGATCCATAGTAAAGGGGAATCCATGCTGCAGTACACAAATTTGAAATTAGTTTCAAGTAAATTGCAGGGTGTAAGAAAGAAGGGGATTAGTCAAAATAGACCTTGTGCGATTCTCTTGAGTTGAAGCATCTACGTTGTCATCAGAACCATCAGGCTTGGAGCCCTTTTTGGTTTTCTGAAAACGCTTTGCTGCTAATTTGGAATGGCACTGTAATTCCACCACCTGCAACGCTTCACCAGCCATTGGCAGAATCGGATGATCATACGCTCCATCAGTTTCATGAACACGTACACTCATCATTCCTGGCCATCCAGTTGCACCTTCTTGAATATCACCATTCACGTGATTATCAGAACCTGGATCAGCTTTTGCTGTGCAACCCCGTGAAACAGCCAATTCGACCAAATTTCTCCTTTTGCTATACGAGATTCCCAATCTTGCAAGCAGAAGGAACACGTAAACATGTGGAGATAACAAAAGATTGATTTGTTGTAAACGGGTAAATCTGAACAATGAATGCTCTTTTACCTCATAATCGGGCATCCACAAGATTCAATCCACCGTGGAAAGAATTCTTTGAGGAAAGGACGTTCAAGATTGCCAACCTTATTCGCGAGGTGCCTAAACTGAATAAATGAACATAATCCAATAAATTCAACTGTGTGCAAACTACGAAGTTGAGGTTATGCCGCTAAATGTATATGTATGTGTCTTTTCATTGATGTTGCCATGATGGACGAGAATCGGATAGCTACTGCAACAGAGTGCAAAAATGAACAGTGGTAACATATCATGGAACTGCAGTAATCAGCACGCTACAGTGCTTAGTTTTACGTATGAGAAGTGGCCCACAATGGGGTATAGCTAGAACATCAGCAAAAACATTTGTAGAATATCATGCACCACTCCTAATATGTTGAATGTATATATCAGAAACTGAAGAAAGGAAAATTCAGAAATGCCAAGAGAAGTTCCAAACTCAAGATCACGAGCATAAAATCAATAAACAGCTCGTTAGAGAGGCATACCTCTTTCGTGCTTAGTGTCCTCGAGGCACGAGTTGAAGCTACTATCATCTGCAGAATCTGGAATAGGAAACGACAACCACATCATCGTAAGTGACAATGCTCATAGCAGTCAATCAAGAGGATCTACAAGTATCAAGTACACAAAGACAATAGCAGTTACTCCCTCCGTTCCTAAATATAAGTCTTTGTAGAGATTTCACTAGTGAACTACATACGGATGTATGTAGACATATTTTAAAGTATACATTCAATCATTTTGCTTCGTATGTAGACATCTAGTGAAATCGCTTAAAAGACTTATATTTAGGAACGGAGGGAGTAGATGACAAACATTTTCTTTTCTTTTGCAGAAAGTATAAATACTCCCTCCGTTCCTAAATATAAGACCTTTTAGATATTCCATTATAGACTACATACGAAGCCAAATGAGTGAATCTATACTCTAAAATATGTCTATATACATCCGTATATAGTCTATAGTAAAATCTCTAAAAGGTCTTATATTTAGGAACGGAGGGAGTATTCAACAATTCAGCAAGTGTCTGTTCATTAATAGTCATGTAACCAAATGACTATCAATCTGTATCCTAGAGATACTGAGGTATGCAAGTACTTTCAGAGGTTACATCAATTGCGTAAGCAAACTGCTTCACTGATGTGGACAGCAAATTGCCAAAAATACAAACACCAGAATACCAAAGATGAACATAGCGACCTTTCGAAAAGAGTCTGGCCCCATCTGTTTCTCCAATGTTTGAAGAACGGCCACCTGTTTAAAATACGAATGTGAGAGACGATGCATATAGCTAGTCGTTTAGTTCAAAAAAAAAGAACTTACTGCCTTCAATGAACGAATTTTCCCATGTGAGCCAAGTGCTTGAGTTCCATACAGATCAGTTGAAGCATCAGGAGACCCCAAAGCAGTTGCACCACTGACATCGAACTGGCATACGGTGCAATTGGCCTATTACAAGTACACAAAAGGATATCAATAAATAACAAACAAGAATCTTGTGAGTCAGATGAAGATGAGAATGTATTGCTGTGGAGGAATAATTGGAGCATCAAAGCCAGAAAGTCATATTTAATCCCTTTGGCAGATTTATTTAATCATTTGTGTTTATCCGTTCAAACCAGACGGATAAGATAATCCCAGAAGGTGGGGCAACAAGAATGCTTAGAAGTTAGGACCGCTTAAGTTGGACTTTCTAGGCCGTATCAAGGTGAATGAATATAAAGCAACATGCAATTGAATCAAGTGAGAAAGTGGGGGGATAACATTTAGACGGTTACAAAGAAATAACAAGTGGCTTCATCAGATAAACATTCCTGAAGGTGCTCCAATTAATTAGGAACATTTTGTCTGAACAATGCAGCACACTTATGCATAACATGATATTTGCATTTCTACTCCTATTTACAATTTCCGAGATAGAGTATGGCATGAGATGCATGTGGTGTAGAACGAAATACCTAAAACTACACAAGTACATCATGTGAAATTGCAAGTGCAGGTACTATGTGTTTGGCTTTGAGGTGGCTTATGATAAATCTTGTTTGGCTAACCAGTTTTCACCTACTTTGTCATTTCACTAACGAATTTGTTATGTTTCCACGGCTATTTTCCTACAGCAGATAACAAAATTAGTTCAGAACAGCACAGTTTAGCAACTGCAAACTGAGCCATAGTACAAACCTATCACAGGGACAAGAGTCAAATTCCTATTGTTATCTACCATAGACTGTTCTAACAGCAAGATCAACTAGAATAGCAACCATTCATTTACAAATTAGTAGAAGGTAATGCACAGCAGCAAGAACTGTATATAAACAATTCTGGCAACAATGAAAACAACATTGTGCCAATGAACACTGTGATGAACTAAGATACAGAAGCGTTTTTAGCATTAACTAACTCCACCTTTCCTCTAGACAGAAATATTAACAGAAATGAGACAATTCAAGCATGAACAATTTTAGGTTACTGACTTGACTTTATGTTTCAATATGATAAACTAGTTGATTAATCTAGAGAGTCCTGCTTCAAACTTCAAAATGGGTAGCATATGTATGATTAACAATTCCATGGTAAAAAAGAAGCTCAATACAGGTATTTTTGTAAGTGAAACAACAAACCTTGAAACGCCTATAGCGTGCCTCATTATTCCCAAGATAACGCTTGATAAAAAGGTCGGTAAGAAAACCAGCCAAACCATCCAGTAGCCATTCTGCTCCAACAGAGTATTATATCGTCAATACTTTCCGCAAATTTTACCTACGTAAGTAGTATCACATATGAATTAGCAGGTACAGATGAATTACCATCATTTGGCTCTTCTGCACTTGTGTATATGCCAAACCACTGCCTTGCAAGAGCATATGCTAGTTTGATTCTCGTGCCAATAATCTGAACTATTTTATATGTTAGATACAGCAGTAGTAGGCTAGTAGCTATTATAACTCAACTAGGTAAGTTTAGAATCTGCTAACAAAATTTTATTACAAATATCTAAGCAGAGCAAAACCTAAACAAGTGAACCTCAGCTTATTCTTAATAATGGATCTGTCAACTATCACCAGAGTGCATGTTTATTATAACACTATACGCCAATCAAACCCAAAAAGAATCAGGCAGAACTATTGTGCATACAATTAAGCAGACATATTAATATACATATCAATGCAATTAATTGGTCAAATTAATGACCATACAATAACATCTAATGCAGATGAGGCATCTGACATACAGCCTCATTGCACTTCTGTCTGAGCAAAAGGAGATGGATCCTCCATGACCCTATACCTGGCCATAATTCGGGCCAATTCGGGCTTCAGGCCGGGCCGAACAAAGCCCAAAGCAGAAAACCTAGGCCCGGCCCGGCCGTCGGGCCTAGCTTTCAGGCCCAAGCCTGGCGGGCCTTGGGCCTCAGGCCAGGCATCTTCCTAAAATTGTAAATATGACAAGCCCGAGCCCGCCCCGGCCATCAGGCTCAAAATCTACGCCCAGGCCAGGCCGGGCCAGGTTTCCCATGGCCAGGTATACATGACCCTGACAGGTGTGTTTGAACAAACACTTTGTTATACCCCCCCCCCCCCTCTTTGAGTGACCACCAATTTAACCATGAAAAGTATTACCGTTAGAAAGTAGAAACATCTTTTGAATGCAAACCCAATGGTATAATTTTTCGGGTTTAATTGGTAATCAAAGTTTGACTCAGAATACAAGGGGGAAAGCATACTGTGGTTCGTGAAATAGTCACAATATTGTTGGATTTGATAGGGAAGAAAGCAGAGAGAACACAAGCATGCACCTGGTCTATAACTTTTTCATCATTTAAGATATCAGCACTGAAGATGCATGTGGAGGCTCCAAAGCTTGTTGGCGATACTACCATTTCGGATGGAAGAAAAATTTGCTTGTATAAGCCAAAGGGAAATGATGCTGCGAGATAATCTTCGTAACAGCTGCACAACAACAATCATGAAAAACAAATGTCAAGAGTAAAAAGGTTCAGAAATAAATGCCAAAGCAGAAGCTTCTCAAGATATTAGTAAATACTAACTCCAAACAATAATATTTTGACAAAATTATGTTTTGTTTAGCACCTGTAAGCATCATGAAAGAATGAGATGGTGTTATCAAGCTTTGACAAAGTCGGAGATAAACACATGTGGGATACACTTATTCCATTCTTGTCAGGAAGAACTTCAAATGGGCCTACAACCAACGATATCCACTGTGCACTAACTGGAGTGCTCAATTTGTATACATAAGTTTTCCTTGGAGGATCTTCCTTGCTTAAGACCTGCATAGCGCAACATCAGCGGAATGTACAAGCAAAAATGCAGTCAATCATAATGCCCCTAATCAACAAGCCAGGCTGTTCCGGATATAATACGGCAAGATATCACGTAAGTTTTCAAAAAATATAAAGTTATAGGCATACTACAGCACAAAGTGTGTATGGAAGGTTCACCGTCATTGTTAACACAAAAAAGCATCAGTTTTCCATCAGCAGATACTACGTCGACTCGTCGAGTCGATTCCTGGCCTCATTGTAATACAGTCGTACAAATTGAAAGCATACCTGGTAAAGCAAGTCCCCATTGCTGACTGCGACTAGATCTGTGCTAACTGTAAACTCCAGGTCAAACCTGGGAATAGCATCATGGTACAAAGAGTATTGTTAACATCCAACATCAACTACAATAGCAAGATGAACAGGCAGAATTAAGTAAAATCACTTACGGACAACGTTGTGTTGCACTATCAATGCAAGGGAACCAACAGTGTGCACGCCTTATTTGACTATTACTATGTAAGACATTGTTGACAAAATGAACGCCAGTTTCAGCCTTCTCCAAAATATAATCTACACGAACCAGTTTTGTGTTCTTCACCTACAACAATTTACAATAACACATCATAACTACAAGTTCACTCTAGAATTGTAAACAAATGATATTAACATGCATTAACAAAATCTTTTATACCTTTTCATTCTCGATTTGCATTTCATTTTCCTTTTCTTTCTCATTTTCATTTATGACTTCCTTTTCTTTTTCCTCCTCCTTCTCCTCTTTCTCCTTTTCCTTCTCTTTCTCCTTCTCCTCTTCAGTTTCCTTCTTCTCCCTCTCCTTCTCTGTCTCCACCTCCATCTCTGTTTTCACTTCCTTCTCGTTTGCTTTTTCATCTTCCTTTGTGTTCTCCTTTTCCTCTTCCGTATCATTTTCCTCCACAGAACCATTGCAGATGTTAACTGCTTTGTCACCAGAAAATTGAACAGGTTTCCCACCAATTCTTTCATGCTTTTCACCATTTTCATCACCCGGTAGCTCAGTGGTTGACTTGACCGATCTCTCAGATGATATGATGAGATTAGGTACAGTTTCACTGGTTAGAGAAGAGACATAAGCTGAGCATGCAGC
Organism: Hordeum vulgare subsp. vulgare; assembly: GCF_904849725.1. Classification (NCBI taxonomy): domain Eukaryota; kingdom Viridiplantae; phylum Streptophyta; class Magnoliopsida; order Poales; family Poaceae; genus Hordeum; species Hordeum vulgare. The sequence goes on along the minus strand of NC_058522.1, from coordinate 427,600,131 downwards.
ATCCGCAGCAGTCTTCAAACATGATACTGACAACCAACCCGGTTGATCATCAACATTTTTCCAATGAGGAGAATACTCAAACTCAGCAGCCTCACCATCCACCAATATGTTCCTAATCGTCATACTGTCAGCATGCAGAGCGAAAGTATCGTTCTCGGCTAGAAGAACTTTCATCTCGGTGTACCTTAATAAATGGATCAAATATTAAGTTTAGTAAACTCCCATGACATCACAACAAAGGTTTTGCACTATGGATACTCAATTGAAGATGAACTAATAATGAGGAAATTAGCACAGTACCATCAAAAAATAGGCATAAATTGGAAAAATACCATCCAGTGTAAGGATGACATGCAGGGCCACGTGTTAGTGTTACTTGATATAATTTTTCAACTTCTTTACATAGTACTAAGAAATATTGCCCAATTACATTAGATTTTCAAGAAAACACCAACCACTAATATTTGGGCACCTTCAGGTCCTTCACCAAGAAAACACCAACCCTATCTTTTTTCCTCTTCCTTCCCTAGCTCAGATGGAGAAAGGGTGAGAGAGTTCAAGGAACAAGATGCACAGGCTAGATGATACTGGCATCAATGTGCGCTTCAAAGTGGGAAAACTGTGTCGCCAACCCAGCAATCCTACCATCCATGCAATAAAAACTACTAAGCAAAGGGAAAACTGGTATATGGAAAATATAGGGGCAACAGCGTGAACCGTATAGTGTTCAGGACGTGAAGCAGACAAACATGTGGTAGAGCCTCTGCCTCCTTGGTGCAATTCTGTTGCCCGCGGGGGGGGGGGGGGGGTAGCCCCACAGGCTGCTGCTTTGGCGCCGTGGTAGAGAAGGGAAGGGGGGATCCAGAAGGAGAGAAGGAAATTAGGGATTCCAGAATTATCGAATTATTTCCTGAAGTCCTGGTACACCCTAACTGCTCAGATGACCAATTTTAAAACAGACAAGTATGTGAACATGGTTTCGGAGACAGGATCAGGGAATGGCTGTCCATCCTGCTCTCTTCGGCCAGCACGCGAGTTATGCTCAATGGAGTACCCGGACCCCCGATCTGGCACGGGCGCGGGCTGCGCCAGGGTGACTCCACATCGCCGCTGCTCTTTGTCCTGGCGGTCGATGCGCTGGCCCGCCTCATGCATAGGGCGCTCCAGACCGGCATCCTCCGGCGCCTGCACCCCCGACGCAGCATTCCGGCAATTTCACTATATGCCGACGACGTGATGATGTTTTGCCACGCTGAGATGGAGGAGGTTATTGCTGTGAAGAGCATCTTGGGCATCTTTGAGACCGCATGTGGTAGAGTAATCTCGTGCTAAGACGTAAGTCATTGGTTCGAATCTGATAGAGTACTTTTCTACTAAATTGATTCGCTTGGGCCTGCGGGTGAACTACGGCAAGAGCTCCGCCACGACCCTGCATGGGGGTGAGGATGGCGACGCCCTGCTGGAGGCGCTGGGCTGCCAGCCCGCAGGGCTGCCCATCACGTACTTGGGCATCCCGCTCTCCACTCGCCGGCCCTCAGCGGCACAGATGCAGCCACTGGTAGACGCCGTCGCAGGCCGCCTTCCGTCCTGGAAGGCATGGCTCATGAACAAGGCAGGACGGCTGGCATTGGTTAAATCTGTCCTCAGCGCGATCCCGATTCACCAGATGCTGGCCCTTTCGCCCCCGAGGAAGATCCTAAAACAGCTTGAGAAGATCCAGCGTGGCTTCCTCTGGGCTGGGCGTGAGGCTGCAATGGGAGGGCACTGTCACGTTAACTGGCGCACTGTCTGCCAGCCACTCGCCTACGGCGGGCTGGGCATTCGAGACCTGGAGCACACGGGGCTAGCGCTCAGGCTCCGCTGGCTCTAGCTATCGAGGACGGATGCCGACCGTGCATGGCAAGGCCTTGACCTGCAGTTCTCCCCTGAGGAGCGCGGCCTATTCCATGCATCCACCTTCATGCTAGTAGGTGATGGCCTCACCGCTCTGTTCTGGGAGGACCGATGGTTGCATGGGCAGTCAATTCGCGAGCTTGCACCACTCCTATACCTATGCATCCCCAAGAACAGAAGAAGAGCGAGGACGGTGGCGGAAGGCATCGCCGGCAATGCCTGGGCCCGTGACATTAGAGGTGTGGTGGGCCTGCAGGAGATAGGCCAATACTTGAGGACTTGGCAGCTCGTCGCTCGCATCAATCTGTCCTCGAAGCCGGACAAGCTCATCCGGAAGTGGACGGCCAACGGCATCTACTCGGCGAGGTCTTGCTACCGGGCAACCTTCCATGGATCATTGACATGCCACTCTTGGCAGCTCATTTGGAAAGGTTGGGCTCCCCCGAAAGTCAAGTTCTTCCACAGGCTTGCGGATCTGGACCGCGGCAAGGCTCGCGCGCCGAGGGCTCCCTCACCACACTCGCTGCCTCCTATGCGACCAAGGGCCTGAGACTATCCAACACCTGCTGATCTCCTGCTCCTTTGCGCGGCAGGCATGGCATGAGACGCTGTCCTGGCTGCACCTCCCGGTTCCTCTGCCGATGCATGACGCTTCCATCCAGAACTGGTGGAGTAGGGCGAGAGACGCCACCCCCCCCCCAACGCTCCGCAAGACACTGCGATCTGTCGCGCTGCTGGTCCCCTGGATGATATGGAAGCATAGGAACGCGTGTGTGTTCGATCACATCCCTCCGTCGCTAAACGAGCTCTTAGATAGGATACAAGATGAGGCTAGGTGCTGGGCTCGGGCTGGGGACAAAGGGCTTAGGGTAGCCTTGCCCCCAACCTGGGATGTCCACTAGACCTACATGTAACCGTGTTGTAACCACCTCTTCGGAGGCTGTAAACTATCCCCCCCCCCTTTTCAATGCAAAGAAACGCAAGGCTTTTGCGTTTTCTCGAAAAAAAAGTATGTGAACATCTTCCTTATGTTAAGAAGATAACTACATAGATTTGTGTACATTTTAGCTGACACTTGCATAAATCCAGATTCATATTTATTTTGTATTTCTACATTTACAAGGTTTGTTTCAATAGTTCCTCATAGCTTTGAGACAGTCCAATTCCTCCATTTAGATTTTTCCAAATCAGGTGAACTAATTTCTGATGCAGAACTAAAATCACATATGGAAACATATACTGAATCAATCATCACAAATTTCCAGAACCAAGTGTACCAATTAGAAATTCCTGTTTTCAAAGAATGCAGACTCGCATTTACACAGTATGAAGGAACTACAATGGTAGCTCATTTTTATTATAGTACTGCAAATGTCTCCACTCAAACTGATCACAGCAGTGATAATTTATCTGTTAAGTAAAGTAGCTTGGAACTTTGCCTCTGCAGATACAATTTAATAATTTATCAAAGGATAAATGAGCTGTTTACGAAGTTCCTGAAGCGATTGAATTTTTGTATGAATATCATGGGAGTGGGAATGTTCCCTTTCAAATCACTGCACTACCAGCATGCCTCATTTTTTATTAGGAGTATTTTTTTATTATTTCTCTTACATGAACCCAGCAAGCTATGAGGTGGATTGCTAAGCAGGACAAGACTACTGTATATGTTTTATCAGGCTATCAGCTAACTGTAACCTCATTTTTAACAGTTCAACTCGAAAATGCTACTGGGCATTTGCCTACAGCAAGGAGCAACACGTTTTCTCTTGGTAAAAGGCACGCTACTATATTGCATAATTAACCCAGGAATTGGATAATGGCAGGCAGCAATAGATGCACGAATTGATAAACAGACCAAACTAAAAAGTAAAAACAACCAATCCTCACCAAATACAGAGCACACAGTTAAGCACTAGCATTACAATACAAATGTAAGTCTGGTCTCTACTGAATTAGCTCCGATTCATACACAAATCAAACAAGACAGCAGTCAGTGCCTTGGAACTAACTGTCCCACGACATTGCACAATTCAAGCTCCAAAGCACAAACACAAACGCTCCCGGCGCTAATATACCACTAAATCACCAACCCCAAACCCTAGCCCTCGCGGCACAAAGCATATTCCCCAAAAAAGAAGCAGCTAAAGTCGCGCACATTAGGGCACGGGAATAGGTGGGTCGAAGCTATTCGGGCAAAATAAGGGAGGCGAGGCTCACCCGTAAATCAGCTGGTTCTCCATGTCGATGGAGAGGCAGAGCTTCTGGTGGAGCACGGTGGGGCCTCCGCCGGCGCCCCCTTCCGGCTTCTGCTTCCGCGCCTTGGCCATCCCGACGCTCCTCGAATGCTCTCCCCCGCGCGCCTCCGCCTGCTCCTCTTCTAGGGTTTGGAAGCTGCTAAAAGGGGGCTCGTCGGTCGGAGTACGGTGGTGTCGGGGGGCTCAGTGAGGTGGTGGTGGCGGAGGCGTGGAGGGGCGCCACGTCATCGGGCACTCCGAGGGACGCGAAGCCAGGGGAGGAGGCGAGTGAATTTTATAGGCCGGGTGAGCGACCGCTCGCCGGCGCTGGAGCCCGTCGCGGCTCAGATCTTTCGCCGCCCGGCGACTGGGCTGCGTGGACCCGGTGTATGGGTTGCGGCGTGGGACCGCAAGCCTCGACGGGCGTGACGACTGGCATCGTAAGGTTATGTCACGGAAGTCTATAGACCGGGTCTGTGCTGGTTGTGCAGCTGGCAGCTAACCTTTTCTTTCATTCTGTCCTCTGGGGGGTAATCGGCACATCGGTGGCCGAGCGAATACTTGAGGATGGGCTGTTTGTGTAGGCCTGGGCCAATCTAGAGTTTTCCAGTCTTGGGCTTTTTCCTACCCCACGGATTACTCGGATTCGAAAATCAAACTCTGATCCCTAGCTCGCATGTTCCACTGATATGAAGAGCGAATGTAAATAAAACATCGATAAATTTTTTTATTTTTTTAAAGTGAGATGTGCCTTCATTTTTTGCACTGAGATGGGAACTTCTTCTTTGTGCCTTCATTTTTTGCACTGACATGTCTGAGAAGCTTGCTACAAAAAAATCAAAGCTTTAGGCCTTCTTTGAGATTGCTCTGCTTCATCAAAAACAACTCCGTTCCATCAAATCCACTTTGGAACAGTTTCATATAGAACTAGAAGTTGTAGTTTTTTAAAAGAGAATGTTTGGCTTTTATCCAGCTTCAGCTTCACGAATGGAAAATTTGGTGGAAATGATCTATTTGATTGGATGAGGGAGGAGAAACAAAGAGGTATCCACTTACGTGTGGTAGTGGTGGGTAATTTCAATCCAACTCCAGCTTCTATAATTTTATGGAACACCTCCTAGAGAGCTTCATAAAAAACAGGAAGTTGGATCCCAGATTCTAGTTTTTTTGTGGAGCTGTATATCATGAAGCTACCCCGCTTGGCTTATGTTTTCTAGAGCGGAGCTGAATTTTCTGAAGTGGAGCAGTCCCAAACAGGCCCTTAATTCATCGACATGTTCCACTGTGGGTTCATGGGGCATGACAAACTGACCTGCAAGAAGAAGCTTTAGGGCCTCCCTCCCAAAGCCTATGACTCTACTCTTCGCTGCTCGCCCTTCAAAAAAATTGATCACAGGACAGCGTATACACCCTCTCCAGGGCAGCCTAAAACAAGACGTGGGATGAGCTTCTCGCTGGGAAGTGTCGGATCGACTACTTAGAGGGAGCATACAAGGTCAAGTGGAAGTAGCAGGCCTAATCATGGAGCAGAGATACCACAGAGGGTTGATGCCCATGATAACTTTGAACATGTAGAATTGCCTGGCTCGGCTGTACCTGACCAAACTCTGGCTAAGGAGGTCAAAAACATGAAACTACGTCCGGAAAAGGAAAAACCTAAATGTAGTAAGGTGCAGCAGATGGCAGCACAATTCGAAGCACAAGCCCCCGCTACTGGGAACGAAGTTGTGGGCAAACCAAGAAAGAAGAAAAGTGGTCTGCCAAAGAAGGTGTCGGTTGGGAGGAGAACGGGCAGTCTGGTAATTCGGGACGAACCACTCGGGTCGGAAGAAATGATCCCGGCAATCCGTGGGCTAAGTTCCTTTGGGTCATTTGGGAGTGCATCAACATCTATGGAATATAATGATATTGTCCTTGGCAAGCGTCAGGTGGATGGTATGCTTGGTTTTGACCTTGTGGCAGATGCAACCAATGCCCTGATGCTCTTTGTGGATGCACCTACAGGGGGGTGCAGAAGAAAGGAAAAGTGGACAACCATCAAGTGAGGGTACAACGGGACTCAACGGAGAAGGTGCAACCGACAAAGGCAGGAAATAACACGACGTGTGAGGAGGAAAAGGAAGCAACCGGCCATGGGGCCGCCGGTGAACTGACGGGGCCATATGTGGTGCCCCGTCAAGAGCAATGGATTGCCTAGCTTGGAATTGTCGGGGTGCGCCCAACAAACTGACAGTTCGTGACATGGTGGGCCTTGTGCAAAAGGCCAAGGCTCGTTTGGTCTTTTTGTGCGAAAATAGACAAACAGTTAATAAAGTATGTCGTCTTCGTGGTAGATTAGGTTTAAGTGGTTTTGCTGGGTCTGATAGTATTAGACTTAGTGGTGGTTTAGCCTTATTTTGGTGTGAGCAATTATGTGTGGATGTTAAAGAAGTTAATGAAAGATATATTGATGTGTATATTCGTGTGTCCCCGACATAACCTGAATGGAGACTCACGTGTGTTTATGGGGAGCCTCGTGTTGAAAACAGACACTGCATGTGGGCAATGCTGCAAAACTTAAAGATGCAGTCCGACTTACCCTGGTGTGTTTTAGGTGATTTTAATGAAGCCATGTGGTCCTTTGAACACCTTTCAGTGACCCCCCGAGGTGAACAACAAATGCTTGCATTCAGGGACACTCTAGAGGTATGTGGCCTCATGGATTTGGGATTCTCAGGGCTACCTTTCACTTATGAAAACAAACGTGAGGGAAGAAGGAATGTCAATGTCCGATTGGACAGGGTGGTCACAGACAATGCATGGCGTGATTTGTTTGCTGATGCGGTGGTTTCTCACCTGGTTAGTGCTTGCTCGGATCACCTTCCTATCATTTTAAGGTGTGAAAAGGATCCTACTAAACAACGTAGACCAAGACATAAGCAATACGAGATTGCTTGGGAGCGCGAGCCTAGTTTACAGGAGAGAATTGGGTCAGCCTGGGCAGAAGCAGGGAGTTTGGTGCACATGGGCGATGTACGACAAGGTCTACAACAACTTATGAACAAGTTGCAAGTGTGGAGTAAGGAAAAATTCTGTAATGTCACCCATGAGCTAGAAAAATGCCGCTCCCAGTTAGAGGAACTCCTGAGTATGAATGCGGACAGGAGAGAGGTAAGAAAGGTAACTGATCACATGAACGAGCTTTTATACCATGAGGAACTACTCTGGCTGCAATGATCCAGGGTGGATTGGTTACGTGATGGTGACCAAAACACAAAATTATTCCATAGGAAGGCAGTTTGGCGTGCATGGAAAAAAGGAGTTAAAACATTGGTGGATGAACAGGGGGTCGCCCATAGTGATCATGAAGCTATGAGAGGTATGGTTAACTCTTATTTTCAAGAACTTTTCAAAGAAGAGAAGAATCCAGTACGGGAACCTCTGTTAAACCTATTTGATTCCAAGGTGACTCAGGACATGAATAACTACCTTTGTAAGGATTTCTCTGACAAAGAAATATCATATAGCTCGTTCCAAATTGGCCCTCTCAAGGCTCCCGGTAAGGATGGATTTCCTGCAGATTTTTTCAGAAAAATTGGGCAGTCATGAAGAAAGATATCATCCTTGTTGTGAAAGAGTTTTTCAATACGGGTGTGATGCCCCAAGGTGTCAATGAGATGATCATAGTGCTAATTCCAAAGGTCACAACCCCTACACGCCTTGTAGAGTTCCGGCCCATTAGTTTGTGTAATGTGGTCTATAAAATTGTGGTGAAATGCCTTGTCAATCGGTTGCGACCTATTCTTGATGAGATCATTTCACCCGCTAGGAGTGCCTTCATTCCAGGGCGGTTGCTTAATAATAACGCTTTGTTGGCCTTCGAATGTCTGCATTCTATTCATCAGGAGAAAAATCTGGATAATAGTTTCTGTGCATGTAAACTTGACCTGTCCAAGGCATATGATCGAGTGGACTGGGAGTTCTTGAAGCAAGCGATGGAAAAGTTAGGCTTCTCTCACCAATGGTTACAATGGATAATGTCGTGTGTTACCTCCGTGAGATACTCTGTGAAATTTAATGGAGCCATCTTGGATTCGTTTGCACCGTCGCGTGGGCTACGGCAAGGTGATCCCCTATCCCCATTCCTATTCCTGTTTGTCGGTGATGGTCTCTCTGCTCTCCTCAGACAAGGGGTGGTGTCCAACAATATTGAACCAATTAAGGTGTGCAGAAGAGCCCCAGGTGTATCTCATATGCTTTTTGCAGATGATACCCTATTATTTTTCAAGGTGAACCAGGAGCAAGCTACCTTCGTAAAGGATGTAATCCACAGATATGCACAAGCTACAGGATAGCTTATTAACGCACAAAAATGCTCTATACAGTTTGGGGATGCTTGTCCAGGAGAAATTCAACTTCAAGTACGCCAGATTCTTGAGGTACAGCAACAAGATTTTGAGGGAAAATATCTTGGACTCCCAACACCTGATGGTAGGATGCACTAGGGTAAATTTCAGAAACTGCAAGAGAGTATGACACGGCGTATATTGGAATGGGGAGATACTCTTTCACAAGTTGGTAAGGAGATAATGATTAAATCAGTGGCCCAGGGGATACCCACATATATTATGGGGGTGTTCAAATTACCAGCTTCAATCTGCAAGGATCTCTCTCGGCTAGTCATAAATTTTTGGTGGGGAGCCAAAAATGGTAAGAGGTAAACTCACTAGAAATCGGGAGAAAGTCTGTGAACCAAAGAGTAGAGGAGGACTAGGTTTTCGCGACTTCCGTTTGTTCAACCAAGCACTACTGATGAGGCAAGCTTGGAGGCTTTTAACCTGACCAGACTCATTATGTGCACAGGTCCTCAAAGCGAAATATTACCCTAATGGCTCCCTTGAGGATACCGTTTTTGCAGGAAACGCATCATCCACTTGGCAAGCAATCACTTACGGCTTGGAACTACTCAAGAAGGGCATCATATGGCGTGTCGGTAATGGTCCACGTGCTATGCAGATGTCCGCTTGCTCAACGCTTATGGCAGGCCATGAGGAAAATATGGAGCATGCCGAAGCTGGACGATATCCAACATACTAGATCAGAGTGGCTACTCCAACTCATGATCCAATGCTAGCCGGATGAACGACTACAAGTGTTGATGACCCTCTGGTGTAGCTGGCACATGCATAATGAGCTTACCCATGGCAAGAAGGCTCTACCTATTGAAGCATCGACACATTTCCTGAGCAGCTACATCGACACCCTCTTATTCTTCAAACAACATCCTTCTACGGACATAGTCAAATGAAAGATGGCCGCTTCCTACCAGGGTAAGCTACCATCTGACCGGGATGGTAGGAAGCAGGCTGCAGCAGCGGACGCACGCTGGAGCAAGCCACCACGAGGATGGACTAAACTGAACATGGATGGGTTGTTCATTGCTGAATAGCGCACCGGCGGAGCGGAATGGTTCTTCGTAGTGAGACTCCTCATGTCAGTATCTTCGGTCGTACTCTTCCGCGTTAGAGGCAGAACTTGCAGCATGCATGGAAGGAATCAACATTGCACGAGCTTGGAGTTCGGCGCCAATGATTATAGAGACTGATTGTTGGGTAGTTGCACAAATGATTGTCCAAAACGAGACCAACAGGTCACCTTGCGTGGCCCAGGTCGCGGGGATCAAGAGAACTCTAGAGGAGGTTGGAGAACATGTGATATCGCATGTGGTTAGGAGCAGGAATAAAGTCGCCCATGCTCTTGCCCGTATGGGTCATGTAAAGCAGCAAACAACAGTCTGGCTTCGTTGCACTTCGGTAGAGATTGAAACTATTTGTAACGCGGACTGTATTGATCCCGGTTAATTAATGAAAGCTTTTCATTCGCAAAAAAAATCATCAACGCGGAAATCTGCAAGCGGAGTCTCTCATCTTTGATGTGCGCGAATTTCGGTTTTTGAATTTTTTTTAAATGATAACTCTCGCACGTATGGCATGTTTGCACTTTGACCACACGCGTCGATCCACATTGATTCTGTTTTACATGAATATTAAAAGAATCTATTGGAATTCCAATGTCACGTAGGCATCATGGTGTGTGTGGGAGTTTGAGAGTTCATACATATGACTCGCACCACGCGGTAGACAGTTACATCATATGGGCGAACCAGTTTCTGCTCATACAGTCACCATCTAGTCCACGCATATCTGGAGAAAATGCTCTTCGTCCACACGACGCTCGTACGTTGCTAGATGACAATTGCAGTTGCGGGTACGTGGCAACTAGGTAAACTCACGTGCCAACTATGATTCATTGCTAGATGACAACTGCAGTTGCGCGTACGTGGCAACCAGGTAAACATATAAGGTAACTACAATTAACCATACATGACAACTATAGTTGGACCATAACTATGTAAACACACATGACAACTATCCCGAAAAACTAAAATGTCATCTTACGGGTAATTATAGTAACCAAAATAAAGAAAGTTGTCATGTTTTTTCAACTACATTTGTCATTCCGGGTTACTAAAATTGCCATCCACGTGGTAACTAAAGTGGCATTCCGCGGGTAACAAACATAGATGTGCCATGTGTGTGGACATATTGCTTCGTGCCACACGTGGGATGGGGATGAGTAATACTTGTTGGACGTGTGACACGAAGTAGTTGCGCCCACACGTGTCGACAATTTTAATATTCGCCCACACACGACCCGTGTGAGCTGCCTCATGCGTATACCACACACGATGTGTGGTTGGATATCTAATATGTCACATGTATGGTAAATATCGAGACCCTAATTTATTTGATATATATACTTAATATACTTTTTACAAAGTTGCAGATCTCTCGTCTCTTTTTTTATCTTCACTAGCTAAATAGTCGTGCATTGCAACGGGGGATAAACATCGAATGCCTTAAATATATACCTTTAAGATCCGCAATAACCACTTAATTGCAAAATTTACAATAATTCTTTTAAGTAGTTTTCATGATAGCTAATTTACATCTGGGTTACCATGGCACATTATACTCCTGCAATGTAGCCAAAATTAAAAGGAAAGGCAACTAAAAGGGCGCAAGGAGAAGAATATATTGTACTCAAATTCTCATCGCTGCAAACATTGCAAACTTTGATATATATATAAGTGAACATCTCTCTTCCATTGATAATTTATGTTATTTCATCTATCATACTATTGCTATATCATGCAAATATCACGCAGATTTACTATTAACCGATGTAAGTCGGATACACCGTCGAGCCTAATAAAGCAAGAAAATGCATGGAACTAAAATCATTTTTTGTATAAGCAGATTATAAGATAATTTTGAGGGGTTATGTATAAACAATTTAAAGCAGTACATGCATGTCAGATGAACATATACCACACATCAAAACAATTTAAAGCAGCACATGCATTTGAGATGAATATATACTACCTACTCACGAATACACAACACCGTACTCAGAAAGTCATTCTGTGAAAGAAATACATATTGACAAATTAATACATTTTGTTTATTAATTGCAGAAACATGAGAAAATGAGACTAAAATAGTCCGTTTGTGCCACTGCAAACCTAACTAGATCATTCTCTCCAATAATCAAAAGAGAATACATGCATACAAAGAAAACAGGTACACACCTTCAGTTAAGGCCATCTGAACCATTCCAACACAAATATACATAGCCACATATTTGATGCGGTTGCATATCTTCATATTTTGTGTTTTCCTTCACTTGACCATTGGCGCCACTGCCAACCATTGCCTGCGCACAGATCTATCTGCTCCTTATCAAGTAGGGTCATGCTTCCAACTATCGCCTATGCACCACGCTCGATGTTGCCTATGCCATGTTCGTCCTCGCCACACACGGTTTCAGTATGTTCGCTGACACATAAATAATGATTGTCACGACCGTCTTTGCCCACCCGTTGGGGGCCTACTAAACCCATCTCCATGTGCGCCCTCGCCACCAAGTATGTCCTGCTTCAGCGACATGACAGAGATGAGAGAGGAGACGCGGGAAGGATGCATAGATGAGAGGTGATAGAGGAAAGATTGCTTAATTACCTCCGGTCAACCCCATCGCACATGCTAGTGGCCCTTGACTTACACCATGTTCCATAAACGATGCAACTCCTCCCGCCCTTCGCGATCGCCCTCACTGCCTCACCCACCTCCTCCTCCTCCTTCCCGTCGTAGGTTGTCGTGGAAAGAATAAATGGCGACCTGTAGTGATTGTGTGTGGTGCGTAGGGAGGTGAAGGCAGCGACAATCAACATAATAAGGCATTAATGTATAGCTCCGTGATCTTCAAAAATGAATGTATACATTCAATTATGAAGGTTGCATTTCTTTTAGTTCTCTTAATAAACCGGTAGAAATATTGTCTTTCAATAACAAAAATAGAGTATGCTTAACAGTTATTTATAAGCTCGTTTCGTTCTAGAGAACTTCTTCTGAACTTAAACACTCGAGTTCCCTGAATGAAAAAAAATAACTGATGAAGAAGATGCAGTGGGTAATTACGTGAAGCATACTCCACATACCTAATATATTTCTCAACATATTATGCCACACATTTAATAGTCAAATATATATTGCAATGCACCATTTTTTCCTCCATAACAACTTGATCTACATGTGAGCATACAAATTTAGAACAAACAAAGAAACCATAAAAGACATGTCAAATATCTGAAAGATGTCTCCGTGATACAATAATGGTGAACAAGTCCCCCATGTGCCAAACAACAAATCCTTTGGCCTAATTTGTATTCGTTACAACCAAGAAACTGAACCCCAAGCCCCCAACTTGACTCTGTCGGTCCTGGACTTCTTCATGTTATAGAAAGAACAAGCCAGAGAAAGATGACATGGGAGAGAGGGGGTTCACGCCATCATGTTCGTGGGGGTCTAGATTCAAGCCTTCGCGTGTTGAACAGAGTGCAGTTAGAGGGAGGAGAGATGACCTGGGAGGGTAGGGGAAGCGTCGACTGTCGTGTCGTTGCGTTGGAGTGCAGGGCAGCAGCGTTGCTGATGCTTGCGTCCGAGTAGGTGCCGCCGTGCTCGGCACCACTGTATTCTTAGCCGGACGGTTCACCGTCACGTTGTCTTATGAGGGAGGCTTCTATGGTGCTGCGGGCTGCGGCTCCTCCCACACCAGTGATCCCAACCGCGATAGCAAGGGGGAGAACGAGGTAGCGATGACGATGAGCAGTTGGCGGCTACCGAGAAGGGCGGCTTGTCGTGGCACAGAGTGCGCAGATGATTGTTTTCGGCGAAAGACGGAAGTGGGGGCGCGAGGGGTTGGGGGAGATGGGTGCGTGTGTGCATGCCTAACGGACTTGCGGTTGTTGCCCTTTTCCACTTTTTACGAGGGAAGGTAGGAGGGTGAGGTCGAACGGTAGATTCTCCTTTAATAGTAAAGATATGGTAGGGTCAACACTCTATAATGAAGATCAATATAATAAAATGTACTTATAACTTAACACGTAGTGTACATGATGCGGATAAATTTATTGAATGCCTTTGAGTGTACTTACATATGCAATGATCAAGCATAACAAAGTCAACGGACAAGCCATGTAAAAATTGGAGCCGGATCCTCTAACATAGGGAAGGAACTCGCCTAGTGTAAAACGAAGAAGGAATGTTAGGGACTATTAGGAGGTTGTTTACATTTGGTAATTACTATAGATATAAAAAAATGAAAAATATTTTTATTTCACCATCAACTTGTTTGTATGTAATTATTATGAATATACATATTAGATCGGTAATTTAAAAATTAATTTAAGCCATTTTAGTCTTAATTGTATGAATTCAGAGAAGGAAAGTTAGGACATTATAGCTTCTCTAACATTCCTTATGTATGTTAAAGGATCCAGTTCCATAAAAATTGGCATCATAAGGTTGTGTCACAGAAGTCTATAGACTCAGTATATGCTAATTGTGCACCTGGCCGATATCCTTTCATTTATGTTCGCTGGGCTAATCACACATCAATGACTTTTATGTCGAGTGAATACTTTCTTTTGAGAGAGAAGGTTGAGTGAAAACTTTAGGATGGGTTTGTTGCGTAGGCGTGAGGTTGGAAGGTCCCCTATGTCTTGTTTGTAGTGAGACCTAGGGAACCCTCGCGTCAAGCAGAACGGAAGATGGGCCGACACCGGTGTGAGGGAGGCCACAACCTCTTTTTCACCATTTTCATATTTTTTTACTTTCATTTACCCTTCTAAATATTTAAATATGTTACAAAAAATATTACATAAAAATTCTCAAAAAATATATTAATCAAGTATTTGAAAAAAGTTAAATATGCATAGAGAAATTTTTTCTCATGTATATGAAGAATGTATACAAATAATATACAATGTGTGTGAAAAACTAGATCATGTATCTAAAAAATATTAATACAAAGATTTTAAAATATGTTTAAAAGTATTTTACAATGTTAATTAGCCATTTAAAAAATATTAATTGTGTATAGAAAAAATGTTGACCATCCATTAAAAAATGTTAAACTTATATTTGAAAAACGTTAATCAAACATTCGAAAAAATGTTAATTGTGTATAGAAAAATGTTGATCATGTGTTCAAAAAACTTAATCTAGTATTTGAAAAACACTAAATGTGTATATAAAAATATTGACCATGTATTCAAAAATGTTAAACTTGTATTTTTTCAAAGTTAATCAAGCATTTGAAATAAACATTAAATGTGTAAATGTTGACCATGTATTCAAAAAATGTTAATATGGTAGTTCAAAAATGTTAATCAAGCGTTTACAAAATAATTAATGTGTATAGAAAAACAATGACCATCTATTAAAAAAGTTAAACCTGTATTTGAAAATTGTTAATCAAGCATTTGAAAAAAATATTAAACATGTAGAGAAAAATATTGACCATGTATTCAAAAAATATTGACCATGTATTTAAAAATATGATGGTGCTTGACCACTCGGCGCGACAGCTTGGGGCTGTGGGCGGCCGCGACCACCGCCACGAGATGGGCGTGGCGGCGCTCGCGCGTGACGCCGATGCGGCCTCGGCGTTATCCTAACTCGATGGCCTTGGCTTAGTCTCCTGGATCTGGGGATCCCTTTTTCGATCTTTGGCCCTGGGTCAGGCTTCCAGGTCAGGTGTGGCCATGAGGGCGGTGTAGAGGCTGCGATCGCCCATGTTGCACGTTCGCTTGGTCGTGACGGTCGGCCAAGTGGTGGCGGCCACTACAGGAATCAGCTATTTTGCCGACATGAATGTTCTTTGTCGTGAGTTTATTGTCGGGGCAGACGGCAAAGGCTTATTTTGTCGTGAGGGGAAGACGGCAAAGAAAGGTAGGCGACAAACGCGTGCTTTGTCGTTAGTGAGCTGAAAGGCTAACGACAAAGATAGATAAATGTTGACGACAAAGAAGGCAAGACAACAAACAGGCGCTTCGTCGTCAATGATTTTGTTGGCTGGTAGCAAAGGATGGACACGTGTCCAATTTGACATCCGATAACGGTGTCGTGGCTTTGTCGTCGTGTTTTCTGAAAGCAGACCACAAAATTAAGTGCTTTGCCATTTGTTATTTTTATGCTCACAACAATGAAGAAACACACTCACGCGGATCGACCATGCGGATCATTGACTTGGAACCATCAGATCGGCTCACCCCACCCCACGATTGATCACGGGCGCAACCCACTCCAAAGCCCCAACCCACCACGTTCTCTCTCTATCTTATCCGGTCCCACCTCTCTCTCTCTCTCTCTTATCCACCCACTACCATCCCCCATGATCTCTCTCTCTCTCTCTTATCCTTCCACTCCCCCATGATCTCTCTTTGTCTCTTCCCCATGCAATCCCATTGTCGGTGTTAAAACTGGCGGATCTCGGGTAGGGGATCCCGAGTTGTGGACCTTGGATCTACGGGTTGCAGGGGATGAAGGAGACGGTGTTTACCTAGGTTCGGTCCCTCTTAAGGAGGTAAAACCCTACGTCGTGCTTTATTATATTGATGTGTATGAGGATTATAGAGTTGATCTACCTGGAGATCGTATGAGCTAAAATCCTAGATGAGTCAACCTGCCTATGCGGATGAAACCCTCAAGTTTATATAGACACCAGGGGTTCTTAGGGTTACATACCACCGACCTCCAGCCGGGGACAGATGCGCTGATCTAGCCTACTCAACTTGGATGGCACGCCGGTCTTAGGGGCTTTCCTTCTTGAAGACGAGGTCGTTATGCAACCCGGTCTTCAACAATACGGCCATGAGGTCGGCCTCTAAGAGATGGCCGACCATCAGAGGACCCCTTAGTACCGGAGTCCCTCAGTAGCCCCCAAACTAGCATCCAACGCCTATGTATATGGTCTTCGAAATCTCCTTGCATCTAGAGTAATCGGCTTGCAAGGCGAGTTCCCTTCATGTTCGATTGGCTTAAACTTGGTCACTTGGTGATGTCGTGCCTTTAAAAGAGGCACTGCTTAATCAAAAGGCTTAAAAGACCGGGTGTGAACAGTTCCTCTTCTGACAGCCTTTCTGACGAAAGGTCGCGATAGCTAGTTATGACAAGAACTCAATTCACGGTTCGAGGCTACTTTATCACACGCACGTCTTGTCAATGAGGAGATCGTGGCGTGCGTTTAAGGGGATATGAGTAATGGTTTGTGTAATCCCACGCGCGTTCACTGGCGTTGTTGTTTCAGGAAGTGGCAGGGCCTACGGCGCAATAAACAGGAACCCTTGGCCTTGCCCCCCCCCCCATGAAAGGGAAAAAGATCCTCAAAGCCACCATATGCATTCGAGACTTGACCCCCTTTTCATTGTAGCTCCAAGCACCCAGATCCATTTCACTTTTCATCCTCTTCTAGACACCCTTCCCCAAGCTCAACCATGGTCGGCTCAGGCTCCCATGGCAAGTGGGAGGTCTCATGCTTCTCCGTCAAGGATATCCGGGAGCTGAAGGACGCCGATTATCTCTCGCCGGACATCGCCCACCGTGCGCCGGAGGAAGTCCAGGTGGTGCCTACACCAAAGCGAGGCGAAAGGGTGGTGTTCATCCCCCACTTCATCCGAGGGCTAGGCTTCCCTCTCCGCCCCTTCATTAGGGTCCTTATGTTCTACTACGGGTTAGATTTTCATGATCTTCTACCGAACTCATTCATGCATATCTCTGCATTCATCACCCTTTGTGAGGCCTTCCTCCGGGTTCAACCGCACTTTGGCTTATGGCTCAAGACTTTGAACGTTAAGCCAAAGTTAGCCAGCGGCCAACACGCCGACTGTGGCCGAGCCGTGATCAGCAAACTCCCCTGAGTCGAATGGCCGGAGGGCACTTTTATTGACACCATCGAAGCCTGGCAGAAGGAGTGGTTTTACATCACTGAACCTCGGGAAGCAAACTGGCCAGCACCTGCCGAGTTCAGATCCGGACCCCCCGAAAGGCTAACCTCGTGGGTTAGAAGAGGTCTTGACTGGGGATTATCCTCGGAGGTGATAGCGCTGAAGAAGCGCATCACGCACATGGTGGAGGCGGATATCAAGCTGACTGACGTGGTTCAGGTCATGCTTTGTCGCCGCGTCCTTCCGTGCCAGCGTTGGGTGATACGTCTCCAACGTATCTATAATTTTTTATGGTTCCATGCTATTATCTTGTCAACTTTGGATGTTATGCATGCATTTTATATCTTTTTTGGGACTAACCTATTAACTCAGTGCCAAGTGGCAGTTCCTGTTTTTTTCCATGGTTTTGACCCTTTTCAGAGAAGAATATTAAACGGAGTCCAAATGGAATAAAATCTTCGGAATGATTTTTCCGTAACAGAAGATACGCAGGGAACTTGAGAACCAAGGCAAAGGACCCTGGGGGAGGTCACAAGCCCCCTAGCTGCGGCCTGGGGGCGCCTACCAGCCTTGTGGACCCCCCCGTGGCTCCTTTGCCCTACTTCTTCCGCCTATAAATTCCCTAAAAATCCAAAACTGCCAGAGAGAGCCATGAAAATACTTTTCCGCCGCCGCAAGCTTCTGTCTCCGCAAGATCCAATCTGGGGACCGTTCTGGTGCCCTGCCGGAGGGGGATTCGGAGACGGAGGGCTTCTTCATCAACACCATTGCCTCTCCGATGATGCATGAGTAGTTCACCATAGACCTTCGGGTCCATAGCTAGTAGCTAGATGGCTTCTTCTCTCTCTTGGATCTTCAATACAAAGTTCTGCATGATCTTCAAGGAGATCTATCCGATGTAATCTTCTTTTGCAGTGTGTTTGTCGAGATCCGATGAATTGTGGATTTATGATCAGATTATCTATGAATATTATTTGAGTCTCCTCTAATCTCTTATATGCATGATTTCGTATCCTTGTAATTCTCTTCGAGTTGTGGGTTTCGTTTGGCCAACTTTATCTATAATTCTTGCAATGGGAGAAGTGCTTGGTTTTGGGTCATATCGTGCGGTGTCCTCACCCAGTGACAGAAGGGGTAGCAAGGCATGCATCGTGTTGTTGCCATCAAGGGTAAAAATACGGGGTTTATATCTATTGCATGAATTTATCCCTCTACATCATGTCATCTTGCTTAAGGCGTTACTATGTTTGTTATGAACTCAATACACTAGATGCATGCTGGATAGAGGTCGATGTGTGGAGTAATAGTAGTAGATGCAAACAGTATCGGTCTACTTGTCTCGGACGTGATGCCTATACATATGATCATTGCCTTAGATATCATCATGACTTTGCGCGATTCTATCAATTGCTCGACAGTAATTCGTTCACCCACCGTAATATTTGCTATCATGAGAGAAGCCTCTAGTGAACACTATTGCCCCCGGGTCTACTTCACATCATATTTTCAGCTCTACACTTTTACTTTGTTGCACTTTCCACCTTCAGATCTCACCTTGCAATTAATCGTGAAGGGATTGCCAACCCCTTTATAGCGTTGGGTGCAAGTTTGTTTGTTTTTGCGCAGGTACATTGGTGACTTGTCTTGATACTCCTACTGGATTGATACCTTGGTTCTCAAACTGAGGGAAATACTTACTACTACTGTGTTGCATCACCCTTTCCTCTTCAAGGGAAAAAACAACGCAATCTCAAGAGGTAGCAAGAAGAATTTCTGGTGCCGTTGCCGGGGAGTATCAAGTCAAGAACAGTCTCCCTTCAACGTGTCAATTTCTGGCAACGGGGACTATTCTAAGTGAAGCTTATCCAAGTAACTATCGCAAACTCGTCTCTTGCATTTACTTTTTTTGCCTTTTGCCTCTCGTTTTCCTCTCCCCCACTTTTGAAAAACAAAAATTTACAAAAATATTTGCCTTTTTCGTTCACCCTTTTCTTTCGCTTGCTTTCTGTTCGCTTGTGTGCTTGTGTGCTTGCTGAAGTCACCATGACTGAAAACACCAAATTGTGTGACTTCTCGAATACTAATAATAATGATTTTATTAGTACTCCAATTGCTCCCGCCACTAGTGCGGAATCATATGAAATCAATGCTGCCTTGCTGAATCTTGTTATGAAAGAGCAATTTTCCGGCCTTCCTAGTGAAGATGCCGCATCCCATCTTAATACCTTCATTGAGTTATGCGATATGCAAAAGAAGAAATATGTGGATAATGATGTGACTAAATTGAAGCTATTTCCATTCTCATTACGAGATCGAGCAAAAACTTGGTTTTCATCTTTACCCAAAAATAGCATTGATTCTTGGAACAAGTGTAAAGATGCTTATATATCCAAGTATTTTCCACCGGCTAAGATTATCTCTCTCCGTAATGATATCATGAATTTTAAGCAACTAGATCATGAACATGTTGCACAATATTGGGAGAGAATGAAATTGATGATTAGAAATTGTCCCGCTCATGGCTTGAGTCTTTGGATGATTATACAAATCTTCTATGCTGGTTTAAATTTTGCTTCTAGAAATATCTTGGATTCCGCCTCTGGTGTAACTTTCATGGAAATCACATTAGAAGAAGCCACAAAACTCCTAGACAATATCATGACAAACTATTCTGAATGGCACACTGAAAGGTCACCTACTAGTAAAAAAGTGCATGCTATAGAAGAAATTAACTCTTCGAGTGCTAAGATGGATGAGTTAATGAAATTGTTTGCTAGTAAAGGTGCTCCTCTAGATCCAAATGATATGCCTTTGTCTTCCTTGATTGAGAATAGCAATGAAAGCTTGGATGTTAATTTTGTTGGTAGGAATAATTTTGGCAACAACAATGCTTATAGAGGAAACTTTATTCCTAGGCCTTTTCCTAGTACTCCCTCTAATAACTTTGGCAATTCCTAAAACAATGCTCATGGAAATTACTATAAATTACCCTCTGATATTGAGAGCAATATTAAATAGTTTATCAACTTGCAAAAGATTTTCAATGCGTCCATAGAAGAAAAACTGCTCAAAATTGATGACTTGGCTAGGACCGTTGATAGAATGTCTCTTGATATTGATGCTTTGAAATTGAGATGTGCTCCTCCCAAGATTAATATGGATGAAACTTTGAAAGCTATGCGTGTTTCCAATAATGAGAGTAAAGAAAGAACCGCCCAAATTCGTGCTAGACATGAATGGCTTAAAAAGGCGTGTTCTCGTGATGAGAATCACGAAGATCTTAAAGTGCTTGGTGTGACTCCTATTGAATCCTTGTTTTCTAATGTCAAACCTAATGATTATGGGGCTGGATATGAATCCACTTTTGTTGAGAAACGCCCAATGATTCGGAGTCTATCTATCTTGATGCTAAAAGCACTGAAAGTGGAGTAGAGGATATCAAAACTTTGAGTAGTAATGAAATTACTACTTTGGATTTCAAGGAATTCAATTATGATAGTTGCTCTTTGATTGAATGTATTTCCTTGATGCAATCCATGCTAAACTCCCCACATGCTTATAGCCAAAACAAGGCCTTTACCGATCATATCGTTGATGCTATGATGAAATCTCTTGAAGAGAAACTTGAGTTGGAGATATCTATTCCTAGAAAACTTCATGATGAGTGGGAATCTACTATCAAAATCAAGATTAGAAACTACGAATGCAATGCTTTGTGTGATTTGGGTGCTAGTGTTTCTGCTATTCCAAAGTCTTTATGTGATGTTCTAGGCTTCAACGAGATTGATGAGTGCTCTCTTAATTTGCATCTTGCGGATTCCACTGTTAAGAAACCTATGGGAAGGATCAGTGATGTTCTTATTATTGCAAATAGTAACTATGTACCCGTGGATTTCATTGTGCTTGATATTGATTGCAATCCGACATGTCCCATCGTTCTTGGTAGACATTTCCTTAGGACTATTGGTGCTATCATCGATATGAAGGAAGGGAATATTAGATTTCAGTTTCCATTAAAGAAGGGCATGGAACACTTTCCTAGAAAGAAAATAAGATTGCCTTATGAATCCATGATGAGGGCTACTTATGGTTTGAGCACCAAAGACGACGATACTTGATTCTATCGCCTTATGCCTAGCTAAGGGTGTTAAACAATAGCGCTTGTTGGGAGGCAACCCAATGAATTTATCTTTGCTTTTTGCTTTCTGTTTTGTTGTGCCCACACCATCATAATTCTGTTATGATTGTGTTTTTTGTGTTTCTTTTTTGTGTTTGCGCCAAGTAAAACCTTTATGACTAGTTTTGGTGATGGTTGTTTGATCTTGCTGAAAAAGACAGAAACTTTGCGCTCATGAAATTATTTTTAATTCCTATCCAGAGAGAGCTTTTGAGTTGATTCTTTTTGCTGCTGGTTGATATGCCAATTTCCCTAATTTTCATAAGTTTTCAGAATTTTTTAGATACCAGAAGTATACGAAGTATATAGATTGCTACAGACTGGTCTATTTTTGACAGATTCTGTTTTTGTTGTATTGATTGCTTATTTTGATGAAACTATGGATAGTATCGGGGGGTACTAGCCATGGAAAAGTGAGAATACAGGAATCTAACATCAATCTAAGTAGAAATCAAGTTTACTAAAGTACCTAAAGAGTTGGTAGTTTGTTTTCTTGTGCTAATGATATCACGAGTTTCTGTTTAAGTTTTGTGTTGTGAAGTTTTCAAGTTTTGGGTGATGTTCTCATGGACAATGGGATAAAGAGTGGAAAGAGCTCAAGCTTGGGGATGCCCAAGGCATACCAAGCCAAATTCAAGGACACCAAAAAGCCTAAACTTGGGTATGCCCCGAGAAGGCATTCCCTCTTTCGTCTTCAATCCATCGGTAACGTTACTTGGAGCTATATTTTTATTCACCACATGATATGTGTTTTGCTTGGAGCATCGTGTATTATAGGAGTCTTTTATTTTTGTTGTGTCACAATCATCCTTGCTGCACATCTTTTTGAGAGGGACATGCACTCATCGTGAATTCGCTAGAATACTCATTGAGCTTCGCTTATATCTTTTGAGTTAGACAATTTAGCTCACATGTGCCTCACTTATATCTTTTGAGCTAGATAGCTTTGCTCTAGTGCTTTACTTAGATCTCTTTAGAGCACGACGGTGTCATATTTTGGAGAAATAAAAACTCTCTATATTCACTTATATCTTTTTGAGAGTGCTCTCTCTAAGTAACTTGGTAATTGGCGTGTGCTATGAAAGTAGTCCTAAAGATGATAGGCATCCAAAGAGGATATAATAAAAACTTCCATATTCAAGTGCATTGATTAGTAAGAGAAGTTTGATTCCTCACAATTAGTATTGAGATATGGATTTGGTAATATTAGAGTTATGTTAGTAGGGTGTTGTGAATCTAGAAATACTTGTGTTGAGGTTAGTGATTCCTGTAGCATGCACGTATGGTGAACCGCTATGTTAGGAAGTCCATAATTGATTTATTGATTGTCATCCTTTGTGTGGTGGTCGGGATCGCGCGATGGTTTACACCTACTAACCCTTCCCCTAGGAGTATGTGTTTAGCACTTTGTTTCGATTACTAATAAAACTTTCGCAATAAGTATATGAGTTCTTCATGACTAATGTGAGTCCATGGTATAGATGCACTTTCAGCTTCCACCACTGCTAGCCTCTCTAGTGCCACGCAACTTTCGCCGGTGCACAAACCCACCATATACCTTCCTCAAAACAGCCACCATACCTACCTATTATGGCATTTTCATAGCCATTCTGAGATATATTGCCATGCTACTCCCACCGTTCCGTCTCATGACTTGTGCCATCACTTTCATATTGCCTTTGCATGCTCGTAAGATAGCTAGCGAGATGTTTCAACGTCATACGCTAAGCTAGATCATTGCACATCCCGGTACACTACCAGAGGCATTTTCTATAGAGTCATCATTGCTCTAAGTATTGAGTTGTAAGTAAATAAAAGTGTGATGATCATCATTATTAGAGCATTGTCCCATGTGGGGAAATAAACAAAATGAAAAGAGGCCAAAGATGCCCACCAAAAAAATGAAAAAAGAGAGGCCAAAGAGCCCAAACAAAAAAATGAGAGAAAAAGAGAGAAGGGACAATGCTACTATCTTTTTCCACACTTGTGCTTCAAAATAGCACCATGTTCTTCATGATTGAGAGTCTCTTGTTTTGACGCTTCCATATACTAGTGGGAATTTTCATTATATAACTTGGCTTGTATATTACAATGATGGGCTTCCTCAAAATTGCCCTAGGTCTTCATGAGCAAGCAAGTTGGGTGCACACCCACTAGTTCTCCTTTTGAGCTTTCACACACTTATAGCTCTAAGTGCATCCGTTGCATGGTAATCCCTACTCATTCACATTGATATATATTGATGGGCATCTCCATAGCCCGTTGATACGCCGAGTCAATGTGACCATCTCCTCCTTTTTGCCTCACAACTTCCACCACACTCTATTCCACCTATAGTGCTATATCCATGGCTCACGCTCATGTATTGCGTGAGAGTTGAAAAAGTTTGAGAAAGTAAGAGTGCGAAAACAATTACTTGGCCAATACCGGGGTTGTGCATGATTTAAATTCGTTGTGTGGGGATGATGGAGCATAGCCAGACTATATGATTTTGTATGGATAACTTTCTTTGGCCTTGTTATTTCAAAAGTTCATGATCACTTTGCTAGTATGCTTGAAGTACTATTGTTTTCACGTCAATAGTAAACTATTGTTTTGAATCTTACGGATCTGAACATTCATGTCACAAGAAAGAAGTTACAAAGGACAAATATGTTAGGTAGCATTCCACATCAAAAATTCAGCCTTTATCACTTCCCTACTCGAGGACGAGCAGGAGTTAAGCTTGGGGATGCTTGATATGTCTCCAACGTATCTATAATTTTTGATGTTCCATGCTATTATCTTGTCAACTTTGGATGTTTTGTATGCATTTTATATCTTTTTTGGGACTAATCTATTAACTCGGTGCCAAGTGCCAGTTCCTATTTTTTCCATGTTTTTGACCCTTTTTAGAGAAGAATATTAAACGGAGTCCAAACGGAATAAAATCTGCGGAATGATTTTTTCCGTAACAGAAGATACGTAGGGAACTTGAGAACCAAGGCAAAGGACCCCGGGGGAGGTCACAAGCCCCCTAGCCGCGGCCTGGGGGGCATGCCTACCAGGCTTGTGGGCCCCCCCGTAGCTCCTTTGCCCTACTTCTTCCGCCTATAAATTCCCTAAAAATCCAAAACTGCGAGAGAGAGCCACGAAAATACTTTTCCGCCGCCGCAAGCTTTTGTCTCGGCAAGATCCCATCTGGGGACCGTTCTGGTGCCCTGCCGGAGGGGGGATTCGGACACAGAGGGCTTCTTCATCAACACCATTGCCTCTCCGGTGATGCGTGAGTAGTCCACCACAGACCTTCGGGTCCATAGCTAGTAGCTAGATGGCTTCTTCTCTCTCTTGGATCTTCAATACAAAGTTCTGCATGATCTTCATGGAGATCTATCCGATTGTCACATCCCTAGTTACCCCTTTGATGAATAGCAAGGTTGTGTTCATATCTTCATTATTGCATTAGAAGTGAAATGGAAAAACAAGAGAAAAACCCTAGCAACTCTATATGCAAAACAATTCAAAGTGGTGACAAATCAATGAACCCAAAATGGCCTCCATAAAAGTCCATCATTTTTGATAAATCTTGGAAAACACAATTTAGGATTGGTTTTCTTTTTAAAAATACTTTTGGCATTCTATTTTTAAACTCAAAAGCCACTGAAATCAATTAATTACTTCTTATTTTTACAAAATGTTGAAACTATTATGTGGCATTGCTTATTTTTGTCACTGTCACATAACACTAACTTAGGGTTTACAAAATATCCAAACATTTTACTTTAAAACCTAAACCTAAAATGCCAGAAAGAAATAAAAATAGAAAAGGAAAAGAGAGAGAGAGAAACTTATCTTGTGCTCACCTGCGGCCCAGCCCACCAGGGGCACCGCTGTCTTCCTCCTCCTGCCAGGAGGAGAAGCAGCTGCGTGCCCGACGCATCGCCGGGCACCGCCACGTCCCCTCGCCACCTCCTGCTCGCCCCGTCCTTATCTCCTCGCCGTGGAAGCCCCAGACCCCCCTCGAGCTCATCCTCCTCTCCTCTCTCCAGTTTCCCCATCTCTCTCTGCTTCCCTCGTTGCCTCCATTGCCGAGCTAGAGCTCGAGCTCGCCTCTCTGGTCTCCGGCCATCCCTCGCCTCTCCGAGAAGCCCAGAAGAACCGCTTCGACGCCCCGCTCCTCCTCACCATTGGAATCGAGCCCGGACGACCCATGTCATTGCCATCGCCGTTGTCTTCCTCACCTCCGGCCGTCGGCCCCCTTCCATCGATTCACCCCCTCCGACGCGACCCCGACCTCCCCGTCACCGCAAATGGAACCGACGTGAGCTCGCCGTCTTTTCCCCTCTCTTTCCACGTTCTCCCATGCCCCGTAGCCCCGCTCCCCGCCACGGCCGAACCCCGCCGCCGCTTGAGCTCGTCGCCGGCGCCTCTCCGGCGACCTAGCCCCCCTTCGACCCCCTGATCGATGTGGTCGAGCCTGGGCTACGCCCCAGTGCTCTCAGCACTTGATTCCGGCCCCTGTAGTGCCATCTAAGCAACTCCGGCGTGCCTCCACCGCCTCGGACCTCGTCGGCGTCGAGCCGCCGGTGGGTCTGACCCTGTCGACCAGGGGTTTGACTCCCCTGAGTCACAGACAGGTGGGGCCCAGCCCTGTTTAAATTAAGTCAATCACAAAAACTAACTAATCAGATTAATTAAACCTAAAGACTCACTAACTAGTGGGCCCAGACCCTAATTAGGAATAAAAGATTAAAATTAAACTATTTTTAAAACTTGTGTCACTGACTAGTGGGCCCTGGCTGTCAGGTTTGACCTGGCCGGCCAGTTGACCTGCTGACGTCAGTGGTGATGCAATAATAGTATTTTCTGTTTATAAAATTATTCGAGAAAATGCCTAAGACTTGTAAAAATCATAGATATTAAAATATAACTCGGATGAAAATAATTTATATATAAAAAAGTATCAGAAAAATCCAAGGAATCTGATTATGGCATTCTCATGCATGTTTGAAAAAGTTAACAACACCAAATAGGCAAAATGATGAATGGGGTAAATTTAATAAATAGTTTGGAGTTGGAAATTGATACTTATTTGATTTCCACTTCAATTACTATGCTCAAACATTGGTCAATGCAAATCAGTACCTCAAAATACTAACTCCGTACATGTTGGAACAATTTGATGTGAGCATCAGGTCGAATCAATTATAAGGGTACTTGGAAAGATACCCGTCTTGAAGTGATGTTTGAATCCTAATTCAAACCAACTTCAACTTAAGAAATGATAGCCACATTAGCCCTGCCACCTTTCATTTCATGTCTTGAGCATGCATCATAGTGTTGCATTTCCGTGAAGTAATTGTTGTTCTTTCTTGTTTGCCGGTGTTGTTCCCCCTCGCTAAACGATGTTTCCGACGATGTGATCGTTCACATTGATGAAGACTCATTGCTATCTTCAGACGTGTCAGGCAAGCAAACCCCCCTTGAGCATATTGAAATAAACCCACTCTCTCGCTCCTGCTCTCTTTTACTGCATTAGGACAAACACGATTCAACTGTGCATGTTATCGGTAGTTGAACCCATTCCTCTGCATGACCTGATTTTGTCACAGTAAATAGTTGAAACCACTTAGCATGAGTAGCAACTGCTTGAGCCTTGTTGTGCTTACTCATCCATGCTTGTTTACAATGCCTGCTATGCTTAGAGTCGTGTCGGGTCTGATCCATCTGGATGATGAATCGGAATGGTTGTGATCATGTTCTACAGTGTGAGAGTAAAGGTGTGAATCTGATTTGGTAAAGGTAGCGATGAGAGGCCATGTAGGAGTACATGGCGGGTTGTCTCATTGGGACCGTCCTTAAGAACTGAGTTCTATGTATCTTATCCAAGACAAGATACTACCATGCATTGGGCCCTAAAATATGACCCCGCTCGGCTTATTAATTGCCTAGATCTCTGTCCAGGAGTTGCAATTAGTTTCTGGTGTTTGTAGGAAAAGTGTTGGTGGCCGTGTTTAGCTCTGCCCGACGGGGTAGGTTTCACTACGGTAGATACACAGTGGCACGGTGTACCAAGTGGCACCCGAATGGTGGGCTTGGGAACCCTGCGCGCATCGTTTGGGGCCGTAGAGGAAACCTCGGCCGGACTTCCTTGCGGGTTCAGTCTCAAATAGGCGATAAACCTGGACTAGGGTCTTGTGTGGTTAACGGTCGTGGCCGACACCCACGCCAGTGCTTCCGCTTGAAGGTTGCCGAGATGCATGACGTGCATATGGTGCTAAGTGGTGGGAGCATGTGTGAAGAATATACCCCTGCAGGGTGATTCAATCTATTCGAATAGCCGCGTCCTCGGTTATGGACTACTTGGAAACATTACGTGGTACATAGACAATTTAAATGGATACTTGAAAACATGCAAGATAAGTGTGAGTGCTATGGAAGGCCTTCTCGTAGGGAGACGAGAGTGGATCCATAGTGGTGTATTGAATTGGTGAATATGTGGACTCGTGTGCGCTATCCCACCTCAAAGAAAGAGCTTGTAGTCGTAGTACAGGTTAGCCAAGAGTCAAAGCTGGCTTGCTGCAATCAAACCCCACAATCCTTTCATTGAAACATGATGCATATGTAGATAGTTCTGATGTAAGACTTGTTGAGTACTTTTGTACTCACGGTTGCTTTATTTATGTTTTGCAGAGAAGATTTAGTCTCATTAAAGGTTTCTACGCGACGTGTTCGATGTTGACCGGAATAGCTTGGAAATCCCAGACAGAGGTCTGGCTCCTTTGGTAGGGTCGTAGTAGCTTTTCAGGCTCTTCCAGCCACTTTTAGTAGATGTCTGTACCCAGACATGAATTGCTTCCGCTTGTTGTTTGTATGACTTGAGTGTCGGGTCACGAGACCCCTGTTTGTAATATCATACTATGATGACTCTTATGAGTCTTTAATAAATGCTTGAGTCATAGAGTTATGTTGTGATGCCATGTTGTATCTACACATATCGTGCATAATGTGTGTATGTTTGAAATGCATTATATGTGTGGGATTCGACACCTAGTTGTTTGCCTTTAGTAGTACTCTTTACAGGGAAATGCCTCTTTGTGCTTCCATCGAGCCTTGGTAGCTTGCTACTGCTCGGAACACATTGATTGACCGGCATGTATCCTTCTTTGCTGTTGTGCCTGTCCCCTCGGGGAAATGTCACGCGATGTAATGGAGTCCTTGTAGCTTGCTACGACTCGTCTACATACGCTGATGACCGACACCTGCTTAGCTCGGTTATGTATGCCTGTCCCTGTACGGTTGTACCGCTGGGGTTTATAACTAGTCATGTCGACCCGGGTTCTTTGTCGTATGAATGCTAGCAACATATTCATATGCGTGAGCCAAAAGACGCAAACGGTCCCGGCCAAGGTAAGGTGGCAGCCGTGGAGTTTACCGTGCGTGAGGCCGCAAAGTGATGTGATGTGTTACAGGCTAGGTTCTTATGACTCAGGATCGGGGTCCCGACACCGATGTAATCTTCTTTTGCGGTGTGTTTGTCGAGATCCGATGAATGGTGGATTTATGATCAGATTATCTATGAATATTATTTGAGTCTCCTCTGATCTCTTATATGCATGATTTCGTATCCTTGTAATTCTCTTCGAGTTGTGGGTTTCGTTTGGCCAACTTGATCTATAATTCTTGAAATGCGAGAAGTGCTTTGTTTTGGGTTCATACCGTGCGGTGTCCTCACCCAGTGACAGAAGGGGTAGCGAGGCACGCATCGTGTTGTTGCCATCAAGGGTAAAAAGATGGGGTTTATATCTATTGCATGAATTTATCCCTCTACATCATGTCATCTTGCTTAAGGCATTACTCTGATTGTTATGAACTCAATACACTAGATGCATGCTGGATAGAGGTCGATGTGTGGAGTAATAGTAGTAGATGCAGACAGTATCGGTCTACTTGTCTCAGACGTGATGCCTATATGTATGATCATTGCCTTAGATATCATCATGACTTTGCGCGGTTCTATCAATTGCTCGATAGTAATTCGTTCACCCACCGTAATACTTGCTATCATGAGAGAAGCCTCTAGTGAATACTATGGCCCCCGAGTCTACTTCACATCATATTTTGAGCTCTACACTTTTATTTTGTTGCACTTTCCACCTTCAGATCTCACCTTGCAATTAATCGTGAAGGGATTGACAACCCCTTTATAGCATTGGGTGCAAGTTTGTTTGTTTTTGCGTAGGTACATTGGTGACTTGTCTTGATACTCCTACTGGATTGATACCTTGGTTCTCAAACTGAGGGAAATATTTACTTCTACTGTGCTGCATCACCCTTTCCTCTTCAAGGGAAAAACCAACGCAAGCTCAAGAGGTAGCAAGATCGGGACACTCCAATGTGGTTCTACAAGCTTGGCGACACCAGCATTGTGAGCCAGTTCTAGTACACTACCCACGAGAAATTGTGCAAGATGTTGTTCAAACCCCAAGAGGAATGGCCGCCCGAGGAAGAAGACATCGGCTTGGATGCCGATCACCCTCCCTTGGAGGTATGGCCGAGCTTTTATTCCTTATTTAAAGATTTAATCTTTATTGAGGAACTTATCCTTTCCTGCACCGTCCCTGCAAGGCTGGCTGAAAAAGGCCGAGAAAATAAACGGCTCAGCCCACGTACCCGAGGACCCCAGGTCGTCATTGTTGACCGCGATACTGGTGGTGGCACCATACACGGCACCGGAGAAGAAAGAGAAGAAGAAAAGGTAGACCCGCGGGGGTCCCCGCTCGAGGGGTCCTCCGAATACCAAGTCTGGAGATACCCACGCTTCCTCCGCATACGAGGAAGAGGATGCAGAGGATGGAGAGGAAAAAGATTCCCTGCAAACGAGAAAGCGGGTGGTGCCGGCGCAGGCCAAGGAGGGCTTGCCTCCTCAGGCCCCGAAGAGACCCTGCAGGAGCAAGGTCACCTTTCTCGATGACAACCCGGATTCCGATGAGGACTCCGGGGCCTTTGAGAGGGTTCCTCGAAGGACCCCCAGGATCAAGCCCCAGCCCAAAGGTATGGAATTCAAACTTTATTTAGCGGAATTATACTCAGCTTTTGTTAATAAACATACGTGCTCCTTTCCCTGTCGCGGCCCTACCCAAAACCTCCCGACGGACTGATACGTCCAGAATGCATCACTATTTTGTATCATAATTTATCTCTATTCATTGATATATTTCACTTTATGATGACGTACTTGTAGTGTTTTGGCTTATTTTACACAATTTCCAACTTTCCGGTGCCGAAACAGCAGACGCAGGATTCAGCTGAGAAAATAGCACAAAGAGTTGCAATATCAGAACATCTCCAATTGAGCTGAAATTTTGAGGGAAGAAGTTTCCGAACGGGTCCCGAAGACAGCACAAAGAAGGGCCGGAGGGGGCCATGATAACCCACAAGTGTAGGGGATCGCAACAGTTTTCAAGGGTAGAGTATTCAACCCAAATTTATTGATCCGACACAAAGGGAAGTGAAAGAATATTCTCAAGTATTAGCAACTGAATTTGTCAATTTCAACCACACCTGAAAGATTAGTGTCTGCAAGCAAAGTATTAGTAGCAAAGTGGTATGATAGCAACGGTGTCAGAAAAGGATCTGTTGACGGCAGACTATTCCTAATTGTTGTATCAATGGCGCCTGTAAATAGCATGTGGATGGGGAACTATTCTTCCTAGGCAACAACTCGAGAAAAGTCTTGCAACAAGTAACAACAAAGTAACAACAGTAGTGACAACAATAGCAAGGAACAACAGTAGTGACAGCAGCAACAGAGTAACAACTGTAGCAACAGTAGTAGCATCAAAGTAATGTAGCAAGGACCAGTAGTAAAAGACTCGTAGGCAGTGGATCGGTGATGGATGAGTGTGTCGGATGTGATTCGTCATGTAACATCTATAACACGGAGAGATAAGTAACTAGCTCCCGTTCGTCAATCTAATGTAGGCATGTATTCCATATGTAGTCATACGTGCTTAGGGAAAAGAACTTGCATGACATCTATTGTCCATCCGTCCCGTGGCAGCGGGGTCCTAATGGAAACTACGGGATATTAGGGTTCTCCTTTTAATAAAGAATCAGACCAACGCATTAACACTTGGTGAATACATGAACTCCTCATACTATGGTCATCTCCGGGAGTGGTTCCGGCTATTGTCACTCCGGGGTTGCCGGGTCATAACACATAGTAGGTGACTACAACTTGCAAGATAGGATCTAAAACACACATATATTAGCGACAATATAATAGGTTCAGATCTGAAATCATGGCACTCGGGCCCTAGTGACAAGCATTAAGCATGGCAAAGTAGTAGCAACATCAATCTCAGAACATAGTGGATACTAGGGATCAATCCCCGTCAAAACTAACTCGAATACATGATAGATCTCATCCAACTCATCACCGTCCATCAAGCCTACGATGAGATTACTCACGAACGGTGAAGAGCATCATGGAATTGTCGATGGAGGAGGGTTTATGACGACGATGGCGATGATCTCCCCTCTCCGGAGCCCAAAACGGACTCCAGATCTGCCATCCAGATGAAGAACAGGAGGTGGCGCCGCCTCCGTATCGTAAAACGCGATGAATCCTTCTCTCTGGTTTTTTTCCGGAGATACGGAATAAATGGAGCTGAGTTTGGGGGCGGTGGAGCCACGTGGGCCCCACAAGCCCTCATGGCGCGGCCTAGGGGGGTGGCCGCGGCCCAGGGGCTTGTGGCCCACTAGCCCACCTCCTCCGATGGATCTTTGCGCAGGTATTTTTCATTTATTCCAGAAAAATTCTCCGTAAATTTTCAGGACATTCCGAGAACTTTTATTTCTGCACAAAAACAACACCATGGCAATTCTGCTGAAAACAACGTCAGTCCGGGTTAGTTCCATTCGAATTATGCAAATTAGAGTCCAAAACAAGGGCAAAAGAGTTCAAAAAAGTAGATACAACGGAGACGTATCAACTCCCCCAAGCTTAAAGCCTTGCTTGTCCTCAAGCAATTCAGTTGACATGCTGAAAGAGACAAAAGAAAAACTTTGACGAACTCTGTTTGATCTTGTGATTGCAACTATGTCTAACTCATAACTAGAATTTCAGCAAGGTCACAAGCAAACCACATAAGCAAATGACATCTAGGTCTCACGGTAAACTCATATCAATGGCATAATCAACTAGCGAGCAAATAATAGTAAGTCTCAAATGTCAACACTTCAATCAAAACAATCATGAAGCAGTACGAATAGATGGTATCTCGCTAGCTCTTTCTGAGACCGCAAAACATAAATGCAGAGCACCTTCAAAGACCAAGGGCTGACTAAACATCGTAATTCAAGGCAATGAAGATCTAGTCACACTCATACTCAACACAGTTAAAACCAAAGCATAAAAACGACAGAGGTGCTCTCTAATTGGTGCTTTTGTAAGAGGAGGATGACTCGACAGGAACATAAATAGACAGGCCCTTCGCAGAGGGAAGCATTGATTTGAAGAGGTGCCAGAGCTCAAGCTTTGAAAACTGAGATAATAATTTTGGGTGGCATGCTTTCATTGTCAACGCAATGACTAAGAGTTCTCAGCATCTTCCACGCTACACATGCTATAGGCGGTTCCCAAACAGAAAAGTAAAGTTTTGACTCCCCCACCACCAATCAATCACACTCCACGGCTAGCCGAATCCTCGGGTACCGTCCATACCAACATCAATCCTGGGGGAGTTTTGTTTGCAATTTTTTTTGATTTGAGCATGGAACTCGAAATTCCAATTACCGACCCCTTTCTCATGAATGATAGTGAATAAACACATATAGAGGATAACACGCCTAGCATGGAAGATACCAATAGCCCCCTGTCACTACATGAGCGGTTCGGGCATGCAAAACAGATTATTTCTTGAAGGTTTAGAGAGTGGCACATGCAAATTTACTTGGAACGACAGGTAGATACCGCACATAGGTAGGTATGGTGGACTCATATGGAACAACTTTGGGTTTATGGAGGTGGATGCACAAGCAGTATTCCCGCTTAGTACAAGTGAAGGCTAGCAAAAGACTGGGAAGCGACCAACTAGAGAGCGTCGACAGTCATCAAAATGCATTGAGATTAACTAACATTGAGTGCAAGCATGAGTAAGACATAAATCACCATGAACACGAATATCATAGAGGCTATGTTGATTTTGTTTCAACTACATGCGTGAACATGCGCCAAGTCAAGCCACTTGAAACATTCAAAGGAGGATACCATCCTATCATACTACATCATAGTTATCTCAACATTCATGTGGGCAACCAAGACAAACCATTATAAGCTCCTAGCTAAGTAAACATGGCATAAGCAACTATGATCTCTAAGTTGTCATTGCAAACATGTTTCTCTCACAACAAAGCTGAATCAGGCATGATGAGCTAGTCATATTTACAAAAACATAATAGATCGAGTTCATACCAGCTTTTCCAGGCTCAATCACTTCATCATATATCGTCATTATTGCCTTTCACTTGCACGACCGAACGATGTGAACAATAATAAGTGTGCTCGTGCATTGGACTAAAGATGGAATCTGCAGGCAAACATAAAGGAGAAGACAAAGTAATATGGCTCTTTGAAAGCTAAACAGGTATGCATGCAAGAGCCACTAAAAATTGTAACCAACATCTTCTTCCTTGACCCAAAGAAAAAGAAAACTATTTACACGGGAAAGCTCCCAACAAGCAAAAGAAGAAAAGAAAATCTTTTTGGTTTTTCAAACTAGACACACACACGAAAAGAAAACGAGAAAAATAAAATAAACTAGCATGGATGATACAGTGGCAAAGTGTGAACACCGGCTAACAAAGTGAAAGCATAAGCAAGAATGTAAAGTCGGTGAGAACACGTACTCCCCCAAGCTTAGGCTTTTGGCCTAACTTGGTCTACTCCCAAGGAGGGAAATAACCAGCTCCGGGGTACTCCAGAGTGGACTGAGGATGCCACTGCTATGTGAGCTCATGTGGCTCCCATTGATAACCCAGCGTCTGGTACTTGACTGGTGGCTCGGGCACGGGCACCTGTGGTTGGGCCAAGACCCAATATGCGTAGATGTCCGAGGGCATAATAATGTACCTGCCTGCATGAAGATTGAACAAACAAGGAGCAGGCAAAGTAATAGTCTCACGAGTACCCTGACTAAATACCAGGTTATAAATCATCCTTCTATTTATATCTCTATCAAGAAAGTTAGGGCGAACCATGCTATCGTAATCTAGATATCTCTGGGGAAGAAGAATCTCTTCTTCCTCCTCCAGTCTAATAGGTATCTCAAAGTGTCTGGCAAGACGGGTAGCATAGATACCTCCATAGACAATACCTTTAGAACGGTTCAGGTTCAACCGTTGAGCTACTATAGCGCCCAAGCTATAAGTTTTATCGTTATAAAGTGCTTCGCGCAAGACGCAAGATCTGGGGAACTAAGTGACCCAGCTTTCCCACGGCCAATCAAACATTTTCCCACAAATAGTGAGAAGTACCAAAGCACGGGAAAATTAATGCTAGCAGCTCTAGCGCAAGACACTCCTCTCTCCTCTCCTACAACAATTGTATCGATGAAAGCCTCCAAGTCCCGTGGACGAGGTTCATGAATATCCCCAACGTAAGGTAACTTGCAAACATTGCAAAAATCCTGGAGTGACATGCGCTGGGGGATATCATAAAGTTTGAACTCAACCATAGGAGGATTCTTCCTCGGATAGAAGTTAAAGCTTTGTACGAAGATATTAGTGAGGAGGAGGTATTGCCGACACTTATCTTCAACGAAGGCGGTAAGGCGTGCATTTTCCACCAAGTGATAAAAGTCCTCATAAATTCCAGCGGCGCGTAAGAACACGTTGCTTGGCCACTCGCACGCTCGAACTTCTGCGACTCGAGGGACCAGATACTTGGGCATCTTCTCACTCCCATCATCCTTGGGGTCACGGCTTGAAGAGCCTCTTAAGAACCTCTCATCTTTTCCCTTTTCTATCTCTGAAAATTTCTGAAATTTTTAGTGATTCTAAGGAAAAGTGAACAAGGCCCAACGAAACTCATAACAACTACTCCAACAAGTGCCTAGAGGCCTTATTACGCATCAAAACTACTTGGGACCAGCTAGAATTAGCATGCAAAGCTCAAGAACATGGTCACCAAGGCAGCAAAAATACGCGGAGTATAAGGCACTAGAGCAAAAACTAATTGGACCAATGGAGGAGTCACTTACCAAGGAGTAATTTCCCCAAAACAGTTCAGAGAACGGTGCTTGGAGCAAAGAGATAAAAATCCCAGCAAGAGGAGCAAGAACATGGGTTTGAACTGCGAAACGATTTTTTCTGGAGGTAGGAGAACCAGATGAGAGCAAGAATGAGCGGAGGGGGTGCCTGTGGGCCCCACAAGCCTGGGTGGCGCGGCCAGGGGGTGCCCGCGCCCGAAGGGCTTGTGGCCCACTTGTGCAGCCCCCAGACAGACTCTTTGTCTCAGAATTTTTTAAAAATTCTAGAAAAAAATATACTTGATTTTCAGGACGTTCGGAGAACTTTTATTTTTGGGGTACTTTTCTATCGGACGCTAAAACAGAAAACAGGGAAGACTAAACTAAATCTATCATTTTTCTTCTAAGCCACCGAAGGTGAAAGCTTGGAACAGAGGTTTGTGACTCCTCGATTCATCCATCTCATGGTCATCGAAAGAAATCTGTCAGTGAGGTTGATCAAGTCTCTTTGACAAACTTTTTCGAATCGCAAAAGAGAACGGAGAATTTCCGAATAGTCACTAGGTCACCTCAATGGGGATATGTATCTCCCCAACAAGCAAATCGAACTTCATCTTGACACGAGGTATAGGGCATTCAAAGCTCCCATTAAGAATCGATGAAGTTTTCTCGATAGCATTGATGCAATGTACTCGATATTGTTTCTTCGGAAAGTGACATGGAAAGTGACATTGCCTTTGTTGCAATCTATAACAGCCCCTGCGGTGTTTAAAAAGGGTCTTCCGAGGATGACAACCATGGTATCGTCTTCAGGAATATCCAAGATAACAAAGTCCGTTAAGACGGTGACGTTAGCAACCACAACAGGCACATCCTCGCAAATGCCGATAGGGAAAGCAGTTGATTTGTCGGCCATTTGCACAGAGATTTCAATGAGATTTCAGTGCGCTCAAAATCCTCATCATCCTTTTTCTTGGATGGTTTGGGAGGAAAGGGCATGGGTTTCTGAACCCATGGTTCCCTTTCTTTACCGTGCTTCCTAGCAACAAAGTCATTCTTATCGTATCTTCTATTCTTAGGCTGTGGGTTATCAAGATCAACAGGTTCAATCTCCACATCCTTATCGTTGCTAAGTTGAGCATCTTCATGAACATCACTATTGATATTATCATTAGGCTCATGTTCATCACCAGATTGTGTTTCAGCATCAGAAACAGAGGCATCGTTTGGACTCTCAGGGGTAGCAGGGTTGTTAGCGTGTAGGTTCCTATCATCTTTCTTTTTCTTTCTAGGATGACTGGGTGCATTAGTGCTAACTCCTTGACAATCTTGTTCAATTCTCTTCGAATGACCCTCAGGATACAAAGGTTCCTGGATCATTCTACTGCCTCTAGTAACGACTCTGACAGAATTTTCATTCAACTCATTGAGCAAGTCATTTTGAGTTTTAAGTACTTGTTGTACTTGAGTAGTAACCATAGAGGCATGTTTACTCAGAAGCTTAAGATCATTGACATTTCTGTCCACACAACACTTAAATGACTAATCATACGAGCATTCTGTTCCAACTGTCTGCTAACATAATCATTGAAACTCTGTTGTTTGGCAATGAAGTTATCAAATTCATCCATGCATAAGCTAGAAGGTTTATCAAAAGGAATATCACTCTCATCAAACCTACGCAGAGAATTTACTTCTACTACCTGTATCGGGTTATCGAGACCATGGATCTCTTTGATAGGTGGTAGATTTTTGACATCTTTAGATTTAATGCATTTCTCTCGCATAGATTTCTTGGCTTCTTGCATATCTTCAGGACTGAGGAATAGAATACCTCTTTTCTTCGGAGTTTGCTTAGGAGGTGGTTCGGGAATAGTCCAAGCATTCTCATTGCACAAGATGTTATTCAGTAGAATCTCAGCTTGTTCTACAGTTCGTTCCCTAAAAACACTACCGGCACAACTATCTAGGTGGTCTTTGGGAGCATCGACAAGTCCATTATAGAAGATATAAAGTATTTCATTCTTCTCAAGGGGGTGATCAGGCAAAGCATTCAGTAGATGGATAAGCCTCCCCCAAGCTTGTGGGAGACTCTCTTCCTCAGCTTGAGCAAAGTTGTATATTTCCTGCAAGGCAGCTTGCTTCTTATGGGCAGGGAAATATTTTTCAGAGAAGTAGTAGACCATATCTTGGGGGCTATGCACACAACCAGGAGCAAGAGAAGTGAACCAGGTCTTAGCATCATCCTTTAGCGAGAAAGGAAACTGCTTGAGGATATAGTAGTGGCGGATCTTTTCCTCACTAGTGAATAGCGTGGCCATATCGTGTAGTTTGGTAAGACGGGCTACAACCGTTTTAGACTCATAACCGTGAAAAGGATCAGATTCGACCAGAGTGATTAACTCAGGGTCGACAGAGAATTCTTAATCCTTATCGGTCACAAAGATAGGCGAAGTAGCAAACTTTGGGTCGTATTTCATCCTAGCGTTCAGAGATTTTTCTTTCCACTTGCGCAGTAATTTCTCAACATCATAGCTATCCTTACACGCAAGAAAATCCTCAGCTATCTCTTCCTCCATAACATAGCGCGTATCAGGCATAACAAGCAATTCAGGCATAGTAGCAGGTTCTACTTTAATAGTATCAACAGTTTCAGAAGCATCATCACGTCTAGCAGCAACTCTAGCAATTTGTGCATCAAGGGCACCTAGTGGCAAAGTAGTATCAAGCATAGCATCATTAGGCATAGTATCAAGCATAGCATCATCAGGCATAGTATCAAGCATAGCATCATCAGGCATAGTATCAAGCATAGCATCATCAAGCATAGTATCAAGCATAGCATCATCAGGCATAGTATCAAGCATAGCATCATGGGCAGCAGAAGTAGAATCATCAAGCACATGCGACATATCAAGATTTCTAGCAGGAGGCGATGTCGCAAACTTACTCATAACTGAAGGTGAATCAAGTGCAGAGCTAGATGGCAGTTCCTTACCTGTCCTCGTAGTGAAGGCAAGACTTTAGTTCTTGGATCTTTCTGATTCCTCATAGTGACCAGCAGACGTCAATCCCAAGTGACTCAGAGAATATAGTTGTGCTTCCCCGACAACGGCGCTAGAAAAAGGTCTTTCTAACCCACAAGTGTAGGGGATCACAACAGTTTTCGAGAGTAGAGTATTCAACCCAAATTTATTGATTCGATACAAAGGGAAGCGAAAGAATATTCTCAAGTATTAGCAGCTGAGTTTGTCAATTTCAACCACACCTGAAAGATTAGTGTGTGCAAGCAAAGTATCAGTAGCAAAGTGGTTTGATAGCAACGGTGTCAGAAAAGGATCTGTTGACGGCAGATTATTCCTAACTGTTGTATCAATGGCGCCAGTAAATAGCACGTGGACGGGGAACTATTCTTCCCAGGCAACGGCTCCAGAAAAGTCTTGCAACAAGTAACAACAAAGTAACATTAGTAGTGACAGCAGTAGCAAGGAACAACAGTAGTGACAGCAGCAGTAGAGTAACAGCAGTAGCAACAGTAGTAGCATCAAAGTAACATAGCAAGGACCAGTAGTAAAAGACTCGTAGGTAGTGGATCAGTGATGGATGAGTGTGCCGGATGTGATTCATCATGTAACAGCTATAACACGGAGAGATAAGTAACTATCTCCCGTTCATCAATCTAATGTAGGCATGTATTCCGTATGTAGTCATACGTGCTTAGGGAAAAGAACTTGCATGACATCTATTGTCCATCCCTCCCGTGGCAGCGGGGTCCTAATGGAAACTACGGGATATTAAGGTTCTCCTTTTCATAAAGAACCGGACCAACGCATTAACACTTGGTGAATACATGAACTCCTCATACTATGGTCATCTCCGGGAGTGGTTCCGGCTATTGTCACTCCGGGGTTGCCGAGTCATAACACATAGTAAGTGACTAGAACTTGCAAGATAGGATCTAAAACACACATATATTAGCGACACCATAATAGGTTCAGATCTGAAATCATGGCACTCGGGCCCTAGTGACAAGCATTAAGCATGGCAAAGTAGTAGCAACATCAATCTCAGAACATAGTGGATAATAGGGATCAATCCCCGTCAAACTAACTCGATTACATGATAGATCTCATCCAACTC
The DNA here is from genome assembly GCF_904849725.1 of Hordeum vulgare subsp. vulgare. Taxonomy (NCBI): domain Eukaryota; kingdom Viridiplantae; phylum Streptophyta; class Magnoliopsida; order Poales; family Poaceae; genus Hordeum; species Hordeum vulgare. The sequence goes on along the minus strand of NC_058522.1, from coordinate 427,560,126 downwards.
ATCACCGTCCAGCAAGCCTACGATGAGATTACTCACGAACGGTGAAGAGCATCATGGAATTGTCGATGGAGGAAGGTTGATGATGACGATGGCGACGATCTCCCCTCTCCGGAGCCCAAAACAGACTCCAGATCTGCCCTCGAGATGAAGAACATGAGGTGGCGCGCCTCCGTATCGTAAAACGCGATGAATCCTTCTCTCTGATTTTTTTCTTGGTGAGACGGAATAATAGAGCTGAGTTTGGGGGTGGTGGAGCCACGTGGGCCCCACAAGCCCTCATGGCGCGGCCTAGGGGGGTGGCCGTGGCCCAGGGGCTTGTGGCCCACTGGCCCACCTCCTCCGGTGGATCTTTGCGCATGTATTTTTCATTTATTCCAGAAAAATTCTCCATAAATTTTCAGGACATTTCGAGAACTTTTATTTCTGCACAAAAACAAGACCATGTCAATTCTGCTGAAAACAGCGTTAGTCCGGGTTAGTTCCATTCAAATCATGCAAATTAGAGTCCAAAACAAGGGCAAAAGAGTTCGGAAAAGTAGATACGACGGAGACGTATCAGGCCACAGGTAACCCAGGCGACCTGCTGGCGCAACCCCCCTAGGTGGCGCGAGGAGGCCGCCTGAGTGACGGGCCCCACCCCCGGCACCCTCCTTTGGCCTATATGTCCCTCTTGACCTAAAAATTCTGGGGGGAGAAGAGTTTTCGCGATTCCGCCGCCGTTCCGCAGCGGAAACCTACAGAGAAGAAAATACCTTTCCGCCGGGGAGAACTCCTCCCGGAAGGGGAGATCATCCTCATCGTCATCACCATCATCACAGGCATCATCGAGATCATCATCACCATCATCACCAACACCAGCACCATCTCCACCTTCATCCCATCTACTTCACCATTGCAATCGGAGTTGTACCTTGCACTATTCATCCCCCCTACTATATCGGTGTTGATTACTCTTTTGTGGTGAATGCTATTTAGTTTTGTTGGAGGACTATCGTTATGACCAGATTGTTAATCATATTTTCATCACCTGTGATCATGATCTCTTTTATGTCTTGTGAGTAGTTCCATTTGTTCTTGAGGACACGAGAAAAGTCTAGATGCTAGTAGTCATATGATGTTGAACTAATATGTGTTGATAGATATTTAAGTTATGGTGTTATTCTTCTAGTGGTGTTATGTGAACGTCGGCTACATAACACTTCGCCTTTTTTATGACCTAGAGGAATGTATCGTGTATAAGGAATGCTTATGGTGGGTTGCCGGAGTGACAGAAACCTGAACCCCAGTTTGCGTACTTTTGCATGAGGGAGTATTGGATCCTAAAGCTTATTGCTATGGTTAGGCTTTGCCTTAATTTCTCTCTTGTATTTGCGGATGCTTGCAAGAGGGATTAATCATAAGAGTGTACTTGTCTTAGCCTAGACGATGCACTAGTTAAGATCCACCCACATAACACTTATCAATACAAAACATAGTACTAGACGGAATATGGCGAAAGCACTTGACTATCTCTCCCATGTCTCCTCAAGAACGCCTTAGTCTTTATAAGTTTAGTCCCTCGGCTTATCCTTTCTGTTCAAAAGGATTGGGCCACTTTCTGCACCTCGGAACTATTTACTTTACTTGCATTTATTTCCTTGTTGCTGATACTAGAAAACCCATAAAAAGCTACCTTTCAGTACTTGCAGTTATTCCTTGCTCAAGATCACTTGTCAATACCTTGTGCTCCTCGTTGGGTTTGACACTCTTACTTATCAAAAAGGCTACGATAGATCCCCTACACTTGTGGGTCATCAAGACCATTTTCTGGCGCCGTTGCCGGGGAGTGTAGCGCTATTGGTAAGTGAAATTGGTAAGGAAACCTTTACACTGTACGTGCTGTTTTTGTTTTACCGTTTCCACTTTTTGTCCCTATGGACAACTCTTCTCTTGGTTTTTGCTTGTGGGGAACCGCCCAAACGCTATTGTGGTGGAGAGGCCTCCCCCACCTACTGAAATTGTGCCTTTTAAAATACCAACTGGTATTATTGATTGTGTTTTGGCTAATCGATATGCAGGAGATAGACATCCAGGCGAACACTTGCTATATCTTTCACAACTATGATCCTTATTTAAGCTCACAGGTATATCGATGGATTTTGTTATGAGAAAGTTATTCTCCCTACATTAAAAGATAAAGCTTTGGATTGGTATAGGCTTCTTGATGACTCTCATTTACTAAATTGGCAAGATCTTATTCCTCTCCTTTATGCAAAGTTTTATCCTCTTGATGAAATACATCGAGGCATGAACTATATTTATAACTTTTGGTCTCGTGATGTAGAAATCATCGCTCAAGCTTGGGGGAGATTGAAATCCTTAATGCTCAAATGTCCCAATCATGAGCTCTCCAAAGAAATTGTTCTTACAAATTTTTATGCAAGGCTTTTGATGACCCACAAGTATAGGGGATCAATCGTAGTCCTTTCGATAAGTACTAGTGTCGAACCCAACGAGGAGCAGAAGGATCTGACAAGTGCTTTTCAGCAAGGTAAAATCTACAGGCACTGAAGTTGTCGGTAACAAGTGATTGTGTGGTGAGATGAATCATAGCAGGCAACGAGTAACAAAAGTAGCAACGGTGCAGAAAAGTGGCCCAATCCCTTTTGTAGCAAGGGACAAGCCTGGACAAAGTCTTATAGGAGGAAAAACGCTCCCGAGGACACACGGGAATTTCTGTCATGCTAGTTTCATCATGTTCATAAGATTCACGTTCGTTACTTTGATAGTTTGATATGTGGGTGGACCGGCGCTTGGGTACTGCCCTTACTTGGACAAGCATCCCACTTATGATTAACCCCTCTCGCAAGCATCCACAATTACAAAGAAGAATTAAGACAAAGTCTAACCATAGCATTAAACTAGTGGATCCAAATCAGCCCCTTACGAAGTAACGCATAAACTAGGGTTTAAGCTTCTGTCACTCTAGCAACCCATCATCTACTTACTACTTCCCAATGCCTTCCTCTAGGCCCAAATAATGGTGAAGTGTTATGTAGTCGACGTTCACATAACACCACTAGAGGAAAAACAACATACAACATATGAAATTACCGAACGAATACCAAATTCACATGACTACTATTAGCATGACTTATCCCATGTCCCTAGGAACAAAAGTAACTACTCACAAAGCATAATCATATTCATGACCAGAGAGGTAATGAGTAGCATCAAGGATCTGAACATAAACTCTTCCACCAAATAATCCAACTAGCATCAACTACAAAGAGTAATCAACACTACTAGCAACCTTACAAGTACCAATCGGAGTCGCGAGACAGAGATTGGTGACAAGAGATGAACTAGGGTTTGGAGATGAGATGGTGCTGATGAAGATGTTGATGGTGACGAGTCCCCTCCGATGAGAGGAGTGTTGGTGATGACGATGGCGACGATTTCCCCTCCGGGAGGGAAGTTTCCCCAGCAGGATCGTCCTGTCGGAGCTCTAGATTGGTTCTGCTCAAGTTCCGCCTCGTGGCGGCGACGAATCCATGAAAAAGCCCCTCCTTGATTTTTTTCCAGACGAAACCCTTCATATAGCAGAAGAGGGGGGGGCAGTGGGCCAGTAGGTTGCCCACAAGCCCTCATGGCGCAGCCTGGCGGGGTGGCCGAGCCGTGCAGGCTTGTGGCCAACCCCTGGCGCCCCTTTGGCACTTCTTCGGCCCAATATTTTTTATAAATCTGGAAAAAAATCCTCGTTGATTTTTACGGCGTTTGGAGTTGCGCAGAGTAGGTATCTCAACTTTGCTCCACTTTCAGGCCAGAATTCTAGTTGCCGGCATTCTCCCTCTTCATGTAAACCTTGCAAAATAAGAGAGAAAAGGCATGAGAATTGTACCGTGAAGTGAAATAACAAACCAAGAAGCGATAAATATTAACATGAAAACATGATGCAAAATGGACGTATCAGCTTTCTCGTCAAGATAAAGAGATGCTTGATGCTTCCTCTAGTGGGGCATTCTCCAACAAAAGCACTGAAGCTAAACGGGATCTTATTGAAAGGATCCAGAAGAACACTGAAGACTCGGAGATTGATAAAGGTATCGAACCCGTTATAAATTATGAACGTGATTACATTGAGAGCTATGTGAAAACTGATTACTTCAATACCTTTTGCGCTAAGATTGGTCTTGATTCCCAGTTTCTAATTGATTTTTGCAAAGACTTTGCCTCTCATATTGACTCTTCTCAGAAGAAGGAGGATCAACACCATAAACCTTTTAAGGATTTACCTGTTGATATTAATGTTGTTGATCCTATCTTGCCTGCAGTTGAATATGAAAAGCCCCCTTTTCCCGCAAGGATGAGGGAGCATTCTTTTGTCACAAGCATCCTAAATAAAAGTGAAAGAACGACTGATGAGCATGAGGACTTGATTAAAGTCAAACCCCAAGTTGCATTAGTCAAGGATCTTGTTACTAGCAATATTGAGGATTGTAATATAAATTTTTATGTTGTTTCCACTAACCTCATTACAGCCAAGAATAAAGGCCCAATTTCAGGTACTCCAGTTGTATGTGTTAAAATAGGAGATCATAATTATTACGGGCTATGTGATTTGGGATCCAGTGCTAGTGCTATTCCTTTTTCACTTTATCAAGAGATCATGAATGAGATTCTACCATGTGAAATTGAAGAAGTTGATGTTACGATTCATCTTGCAAACAAAGAAACTATCTCTCCAATTGGAATTGTGCGAGATGTTGAAGTTCTATGTGGAAAGGTAAAATATCCTACCGACTTTCTAGTACTTGGTTCAGTACAAGATAGTTTTTGCCCTATTATCTTTGGTAGAACTTTTGTCAAAACTCGTGGAGCTATTATAGATTCCAGGAAAGGAAAAGTATCTTTTGAATTTAATGTTGAGCCATATGAATTTAACTTGTCTAAATTCTCGAAGCAAACTCGTGGTACTGGTCTACCTAGTAATGATAAAATTATTGAAGAGATTGCTTCTATTGCTATTCCTCCTAACGATCCTTTGCAGCAATTTATGGAAAACTACGAGAATGATATGCATATGCAAGAAAGGAATGATCTAGATGACATATTCTTGAGACAACCTGCTATCCTGAAGCACAACCTCCTGGTTGAGCCTTTGGGAATTTTATCGAAACCAAAAGAAGACCTGGTGTTTGATCTTAAACCTCTTCCCGGTACGCTTAGGTATGCTTATTTAGATGAAAATAAAATATATACTGTTATTATCAATTCTAGCCTTTCAGGATATGAAGAAGAGCGATTATTGGAAGTCCTTCATAAACACTGAGACGCTATTGGTTATACCCTTGATGATCTTAAGGGAATTAGTCCATCTATATGTCAACATACTATCAATGTTGAGCCTGATGCTAAACCGGTTGTTGATCATCAACGACAGTTAAACTCGAAGATGAAGGATGTTGTGAGGACCGAAATCCTCAAACTTCTAGCCGTAGGTATTATCTACCCTATAGCTGATAGTAAGTGGGTAAGTTGTGTACATTGTGTTCCCAAGAAAGGAGGTACGACTGTTGTTCCTAATGATAAGAATGAACTAATACCTCAAAGAATTATTATTGGATATAGAATGTGTATTGATTACAGGAAGATGAACAAGGCAACCAGGAAGGACCACTACCCGCTTCCGTTCATCGAGCAAATGCTTGAAAGGTTATCCAAAAACACTAACTTTTGCTATCTTGATGGGTACTCTGGCTTCTCTCAAATTCATGTTAATACTGCCGATCAAGAGAAGACCACTTTTACTTGTCCCTTTGGTACTTATGCTTATAGACGTATGCCTTTTGGTTTATGCAATGCTCCTGCTACTTTTCAAAGGTGTATGTCCGCTTTCATGATTTTTTTGAAGAAATTGTGGAAGTCTTCATGGACGATTTCTCCGTCTATGGAACCTCTTTTGGCCATTGTCTCTACGATCTTAATAAAGTTTTGCAGAGATGTGAGGAGACGAACTTGGTACTCAACTGGGAGAAGTGCCACTTCATGGTCAATGAGGGAACTGTTCTTGGCCACAAGATTTCTTAAAGAGGAATCGAGGTGGACAGGGCAAAGATTGAAGCAATCGAGAGAATGCCTTATCCAAAAGACATGAGAGGTATTCGTAGTTTCCTCGGTCATGTTGGTTTCTATAGGAGATTTATTAAAGACTTCTCTAAAACTTCGAAACCCCTTACTAATATTCTCCAGAATTATATTCCTTTGTGTTTGATGAAGATTGTAAGGAAGCCTTCAAAGTTCTTAAGAAAGCCTTGATAACCGCCCCTATAGTCCAACCACCTGATTGGAATTTGCCTTTTGAAATCATGTGTGATGCTAGTGATTTTGCTATTGGAGCTGTGTTAGGACAAAGGGTTGATAAGAAATTGAATGTTTTCCATTATGCTAGCAAAACCCTTGACACTGCTCAAAAGAATTACGCTAGTACCGAGAAATAATTTTTAGCGGTAGTGTTTGCTTGTGATAAGTGTAGGCCTTACATTGTTGATTCTAAAGTCATTATTCATACTGATCATGCTGCTTACATTGTTGATGCCAAACCAAGGCTTATCAGATGGGTCCTTCTTCTTCAAGAATTTAATTTGCAGATTGTTGATAGGAAAGGAGCAGACAACCCTGTAGCAGACAACCTTTCCAGGATGGAGGACATACCACATGATCCTATTCCGGTCAATGGTAGTTTTCCTGATGAACTGTTAGCTGTTTTGCAGGTGAAATATAATTCAGATCCATGGTATGCAAATCATGCTAACTTTATTGTTGCAAAGTTTTTGCCTCCAGGTTTAACATTTCAGCAGTGGAAGAAGTTCTTCCACGACTTGCGGTATTACTTTTGGGATGACCCACATCTTTTTATAGAAGGTGCGGATGGAATTTTGATGAGATGCATACCGGAGCATGAGCAGAAGGATATCTTGAGACAATGTCATAGCAGTCCTTATGAAGGACATCATGCCGGTGAGAGGACCTCACACAAGGTTCTCCAATTAGGTTTTTATTAGCCTACTCTCTTTAAAGATGCTAGAAATTACGTTTTATCCTGTGATAAGTGCCAGAGAGTTGGTAATATTAGTAGGAGGAATGAGATGCCTATGAATTATTCGCTAGTCATTGAGCCTTTTGATTGCTGGGGTTTTGATTTTATGGGTACTTTCCCTCCTTCACACAAGTACACTCACATCTTAGTAGTTGTAGATTATGTGACCAAGTGGGTTGAAGCAATCCCCACTGAAAGTGCCGATCATAAGACATCTTTGAAAATGCTCAAGGATGTAATCTTCCCTAGGTTTGGTGTACCTAGGTACCTCATGACCGACGGAGGATCACATTTCACACATGGTGCTTTTATAAAAGCTCTATCCAAATATGATGTTAATCATAGAATTGCTTCACCTTACCATCCTCAAACAAGTGGGAAAGTTGAGCTCACAAATAGAGAGATCAAGTTGATCTTGCAAAAGACTGTGAACAGTTCTAGGAAGGACTGGTCCAATAAGTTAGGAGATGCCTTGTGGGCGTATAGATCTGCTTACAAAAATCCCATGGGGATGTCTCCGTATAAGATGGTTTATGGCAAGGCATGCCATCTACCTCTAGAATTAGATCACAAAGCTTTCTGGGCTGTTAGAGAGCTTAATGTTGATCCAAAGCTTGCTGGTGAAAAGCATCTCATGAACTTGACTTCTATAGATGATTGGAGAAGTGAAGCTTACGAGAGCGCAAAAATGTTCAAAGAAAAGGTAAAGAAGTGGCATGACAAGAGAATTTCGAAACGTGAATTTAATGTTGGTGACAAAGTTCTGTTATATAGATATTGTTTCAGGTTTTCTCCAGGTAAATTAAATTCCAAGTGGGAAGGACCGTACCATATCAAAGAAGTCTACCGCTCCGGTGCAATCAAGATTAATAATTTTGAAGGCACAAAACCACATGTTGTGAATGGGCAAAGACTCAAGCAGTACATGGCTGGAGACCACATCAATGTAGAGGTGAATGTGATACAAGTAGCCACTCACGAAGAACTAATTACAACACTATATCAGACACCGGCAGAAGCAGAATAAGAAAAGGTATGAAATACGGTAAGAAAACTTCGTGAACATCAATAAAAGTTCCATATTATGCATTTTTGTGAAATTAGGAAAATTCCGAGCCGAAGCGGAGCCGGAGAGGAGCTCCAGGTCACCCAGGCGACTTGCTGGCGCAAGCTGGCCCCTGGCTGTGCCAGGAGGCCGCCTAGACAACCTGGAGTCCGTCTCTGACTCCACTTTGGCTTGTTACCTTCCTTTTGGTGCATAAATTTTTCCTATATATCTTCCCGGATCGTCACGGCTTTGTATCTTGCGATTCCGTGCGTTTTCTTTTCGATCTGTTTGTGCGAGGAGAACTTTCAGCAAACCTAGGTGCCATGGCTTTCCCAGAGTCTCCCAAGGACAAGTTCCTCATCAACATCATCAACCCTTATCTCATAGAGGTAAAAACACACCCTCAAACCCTTTGGGTGGAGGATGGTGTCCTCCACAAAGGGGATTTGAAGGGACCTGTCAAGGAGGGGAGCACCAGGGCCAGGCTGGAAGAGGTGGATCAAGAAGTCTTCAAGTACAAGTTGATGATCGAGCGTGGTGTTGAGGCCAACTATGATATCATCGCTGAGCTGAAGAGGGAACCTGAGGAGGAGATGAAGGAAGTGCGATCAATCATATCCGCACTAGAAACCAAAGTGTTCGAGCTTCAAGGGCACATCTATGACCTTCAAAACCAGAACCGTGAGTATGAACTTACGTTTTTGCGCATGGGCTTAGCTGCCGAAGGCAGGATCCTGGAGACTGAAGAATCCTATGTGGAAGGAGGACCTCTGCCATGGAAGCGGTTTGCTAAGGATTACGTGAGGAACAAGAACAAGGATGAAGAGTGAAATCTTCATGGGTAATGGCATTCCCTTAGCTTGTTCCAAGCTTGGGGAAGTGATACGTCTCCGTCGTATCTACTTTTCCAAACTCTTTTGCCCTTGTTTTGGACTCTAATTTGCATGATTTGAATGGAACTAACCCGGACTAACGTTGTTTTTAGCACAATTGCCATGGTGTTGTTTTTGTGCAGAAATAAAAGTTCTCGGAATGTCCTGAAAATTTACAAAGAAATTTTCTGGAATAAATGAAAAATACATGCGCAAAGATCCACCGGAGGAGGTGGGCCAGTGGGCCACAAGCCCCTGGGCCGCGGCCACCCCCTTGGCCACGCCGTGAGGGCTAGTGGGGCCCACGTGGCTCCACAGCCCCCAAAATCATCTCTATTTATTCTGCCTTGCCCGAAAAAAAAATCACGGGGAAGGATTCATCGCGTTTTATGATACGGAGGCGCCGCCACCTCCCGTTCTTCATCTGGAGGGCAGATCTGGAGTCCGTTTCGGGCTCCGGAGAGGGGAAATCGTCGCCATCGTCATCATCAACCTTCCTCCATCGAGAATTCCATGATGCTCTTCACCGTTCATGAGTAATCTCATCGTAGGCTTGCTGGACGGTGATGAGTTGGATGAGATCTATCATGTAATCGAGTTAGTTTTGACGGGGATTGATCCCTAGTATCCACTATGTTCTGAGATTGATGTTGCTACTACTTTGCCATGCTTAATGCTTGTCACTAGGGCCCGAGTGCCATGATTTCAGATCTGAACCTATTATGTTGTCGCCAATATATGTGTGTTTTAGATCCTATCTTGCAAGTTGTAGTCACCTACTATTTCTTATGACCCCGCAACCCCGGAGTGACAATAGCCGGAACCACTCCCGGAGATGACCATAGTATGAGGAGTTCATGTATTCACCAAGTGTTAATGCGTTGGTCCGATCTTTATTAAAAGGAGAACATTAATATCCCGTTGTTTCCATTAGGACCCCGCAGCCATGGGAGGGATGGACAATGTCATGCAAGTTCTTTTCCCTAAGCACGTATGACTACATACGGAATACATGCCTACATTAGATTGACGAACGGGAGCTAGTTACTTATCTCTCCGTGTTATAGCTGTTACATGATGAATCACATCCGGCACACTCATCCATCACCGATCCACTGCCTATGAGTCTTTTACTACTGGTACTTGCTACGTTACTTTGCTGCTACTACTGTTGCTACTGCTGTTACTGTCCTGCTGCTGTCACTACTGTTGTTCCTTGCTGCTGCTGTCACTACTGCTCTTACTTGCTACTTTGCTGTTACTTGTTGCAAGACTTTTCTGGAGCCGTTGTCTGGGATGAATAGTTCCCCGTCCACATGCTATTTACTAGCGCCATTGATACAACAGTTAGGAATAGTCTGCCGTCAACATATCTTTTTCTGGCACCGTTGCTATCATACTACTTTGCTACTGATACTTTGCTTGCAGACATTAATCTTTCAGGTGTGGTTGAAATTGACAAACTAAGCTACTAATACTTGAGAATATTCTTTCGCTTCCCTTTGTGTCGAATCAATAAATTTGGGTTGAATACTCTACCCTCAAAAACTGTTGCGATCCCCTACACTTGTGGGTTATCAAGACCTTTTTCTGGCGCTGTTGCCGGGGAGGCACAACTATATTCTCTGAGTCACTTGGGATTGACGTCTGCTGATCACTATGAGGAATCCGAAAGATCCAAGAACTAAAATCTTGCCTTCCACTACGAGGAGAGGTAAGGAACTGCAATCTAGCTCTGCACTTGATTCACCTTCAGTTATGAGTTAGATTGCGACATCGCCTCTTGCTAGAAATCTTGATATGTCGCCTGTGCTTGATGATGCTACTTTTGCTGCCCATGATGCTTATGATGATGCTATGCTTTATACTATGCCTTATGATGCTATGCTTGATACTATGCCTGATGATGCTATGCTTGATACTATGTGTGATGATGCTATGCTTGATACTATTCCTGATGATGCTATGCTTGATACTGCTTTGCCACTAGGTGCCCTTGATGCACAAATTGCTAGAGTTGCTGCTAGACGTGATGATACTTCTGAAACTGCTGATACTATTGAAGTAGAACCTGCTACTATGCATGAATTGCCTGTTATTCCTCATACGCGCTATGTTATGGAGGGAGAGATAGCTGAGGATTTTCTTGCGTGTAAGGATAGCTATGATGTTGAGAAATTACTGCTCAAGTGGAAAGAAAAATCTCTGAATGCTAGGATGAAATATGACCGGAAGTTTGCTACTTCGCCTAGCTTTGTGACCGATAAGGATTATGAATTCTGTGTCGACCCTGAGTTAATCACTCTGGTCAAATCTGATCCTTTTCACGGTTATGATTCTGAAACGGTTGTAGCCCATCTTACCAAACTGCACGATATAGCCACCCTATTCACTAGTGAGGAAAAGTTCCGCCACTACTATATCCTCAAGTTGTTTCCTTTCTCGCTAAAGGATGATGCTAAGACCTGGTTCACTTCTCTTGCTCCTGGTTGTGTGCGTAGCCCCCAAGATATGGTCTAGTACTTCCGTGAAAAATATTTCCCTGCCCATAAGAAGCAAGCTGCCTTGCAGGAAATATACAACTTTGCTCAAGCTGAGGAAGAGAGTCTCCCACAAGTTTGGGGGAGGCTTATCGAGCTACTGAATGCTTTGCCTGATCACCCCCTTCAGAAGAATGAAATACTTGATATCTTCTATAATGGACTTGCCAATGCTTCCAAAGACCACCAAGATAGTTCTGCCGGTAGTGTTTTTAGGGAACAAACTGTAGAACAAGCTGAGATTCTACTGAATAACATCTTGTGCAATGAGAATGCTTGGACTATTCCCGAACCACCTCCTAAGCCAACTCCGAAGAAAAGAGGTATTCTATTCCCCAGTCCTGAAGATATGCAAGAAGCCAAGAAATCTATGCGAGAGAAAGGCATTAAATCTGAAGATGTCAAAAATCTACCACCTATCACAGAGATCCATGGTCTCGATAACCCGATACAGGTAGTAGAAGTAAATTCTCTGCGTAGGTTTGATGAGAGTGATATTCCTTTTGATAAACCTGCTAGCTTATGCGTGGATGAATTTGATAACTTCGTTGCCAAACAACAGAGTTTCAATGATTGTGTTAGCAGACAATTGGAACAGGATGCTCGTATGCTTAGTCATTTAAGTGCTTGTGTGGACAGAATTGTCAATGATCTTAAGCTTCTGAGTAAACATGCCTCTATGGTTACTACTCAAGTAGAACAAGTACTTAAAGCTCAAAATGACTTGCTCAATGAGTTGAATGAAAATTTTGTCAGAGTCGTTACTATAGGCGGTAGAATGACCCAGGAACCTTTGTATCCTGAGGGTCATCCGAAGAGAATTGAACAAGATTCTCAAGGAGTTAGCACTGATGCACCCAGTCATCCTAGAAAGAAGAAGAAAGATGATAGGAACCTACACGCTAGCAACCCCGCTACCCCTGGGAGTCCAAACGATGCCTCTGTTTCTGATGCTGAAACACAATCTGGTGATGAACATGAGCCTAATGATAATATCAATAGTGATGTTCATGAAGATGCTCAACCTAGCAACGATAAGGATGTGGAGATTGAACCTGTTGATCTTGATAACCCACAACCTAAGAATAGAAGATACGATAAGAATGACTTCGCTGCTAGGAAGCACGGTAAAGAAAGGGAACTATGGGTTCAGAAACCCATGCCCTTTCCTCCCAAACCATCCAAGAAAAAGGATGATGAGAATTTTGAGCGCTTCGTTGAAATGATCAGACCTGTCTTTCTACAAATGCGTTTGACAGATATGCTCAAAATGTCTCCGTATGCTAAGTACATGAAAGATATTGTGACTAATAAGAGGAGGATACCTGAGGTTGAGCTTTTCACCATGCTTGCTAATTATACCTTCAAGGGTGGAACTCCCAAGAAACTAGGTGATCACAGTGTGCCCACTATACCCTGCTCCATTAAAGGCAACTACGTTAGAACTGCGTTATGCGACCTTGGAGCCGCTGTTAGTGTTATGCCTCTCTCTCTTTATCGTAGACTTGAACTGGATAAGTTGACATCCACTGAAATCTCTGTGCAAATGGCCGACAAGTCAACTGCTTTCCCTATCAGCATTTGCTAGGATGTGCGTGTTGTGGTTGCTAACGTCACCATCTTAACAGACTTTGTTATCTTGGATATTCCTGAGGATGATGCCATGGCTGTCATCCTCAGAAGACCCTTTTTAAACACAACAGGGGCTGTTATAGATTGCAACAAAGGCAATGTCACTTTCCATGTCAACGGTAGTGAGCATACGATGCACTTTCCGAAGAAACAATGTCGAGTACATTGCATCAATGTTATCGAGAAAACTTCATCGATTCTTATTGGGAGCTTTGAATGCCCTATTCCTCGTGTCAAGATGAAGTATGATTTTCTTGTTGGGGAGATACACATCCCCATTGAGGTGACCTAGTGACTATTCGGAAATTCTCCGTTCTCTTTTGCGATTCGAAAAGGTTTGTCAAAGAGACTTGATCAACCTCATTGACGGATTTTCTTTCGATGACCATGAGATGGATGAATCGAGGAGTCGCAAACCTCTGTTCCAAGCTTTCACCTTCGGTTGCTTAGAAGAAAAATGATAGATTTAGTTTAGTTTTCCCTGTTTTCTGTTTTAGCGTTCGGTAGAAAAGTACCCCGAAAATAAAAGTTCTCCGAACGTCCTGAAAATCAAGTATGATGTTTTCTGGAATTTTTCAAAAATTCCAAGACAAAGAGCCTGTATGGGGGCTGCACCAGTGGGCCACATCACCTTGGGGCGCGGGCACCCCCTGGCCGCGCCACCCAGGCTTGTGGGGCCCACACGCACCCCCTCCACTCATTCTTGCTCTCATCCAGTTCTCCTACCTCCAGAAAAAATCGTTTCGTAGCTCAAACCCGTGTTCTTGCTCCTCTTGCTGGGATTTTCGATCTCTTTGCTCCAAGCACCATTCTCCGAACTGTTTTGGGGAAATTACTCCTTGGTAAGTGACTCCTCCATTGGTCCAATTAGTTTTTGCTCTAGTGCCTTATACTCCGCATATTTTTGCTGCCTTGGTGACCATGTTCTTGAGCTTTGCATGCTAATTCTAGGTGGTCCCAAGTATTTTTGATGCGTAATATGGGCTCTAGGCACTTGTTGGAGTAGTTGCTATGAGTTTCGTTGAGCCTCATTCACTTTTCCTTAGAATCACTAAAAATTTCAGAAATTTCGGAGATAGAAAAGGGAAAAGATGAGGAGGTTCTTAATAGGCTCTTCAAGCCGTGACCCCAAGGATGATGGGAGTGAGAATAAGCCCAAGTATCTAGTCCCTCGAGTCGCAGAAGTTCGAGCGTGCGACTGGCCAAGCGACGTGTTCTTACGCGCCGCTGGAATTTATGAGGACTTTTATCACTTGGTGGAAAACGTAGGCCTTACCGCCTTCGTTGAAGATAAGTGTCCGCAATACCTCCTCCTCACTAATATCTTCGTACAAAGCTTTAACTTCTATCCGAGGAAGAATCCTCCTATGGTTGAGTTCAAACTTTATGATATCTCCCAGCGCATGTCACTCCAGGATTTTTGCAATGTTTGCAAATTACCTTACGTTGGGGATATTCACGAACCTCGTCCACGGGACTTGGAGGCTTTCATCGATACAATTGTTGTAGGAGAGGAGAGAGGAGTGTCTTGCGCTAGAGCTGCTAGCATTCATTTTCCCGTGCTTCGGTACTTCTCACTATTTGTGGGAAAATGTTTGATTGGCCGTGGGAAAGCTGGGTCACTTAGTTCCCCAGATCTTGCGGTCTTGCGCGAAGCCCTTTATAACGATAAAACTTATAGCTTGGGCGCCATAGTAGCTCAACGGTTGAACACTTACCATTCTAAGGGCATTGTCTATGGAGGTATCTATGCTACTCGTCTTGCTAGACACTTTGAGATACCTATTAGACTGGAGGAGGAAGAAGAGATTCTTCTTCCCGAGAGATATCTAGATTACGATTCCATCGTTCGCCATGACTTTCTTGATAGAGATATAAATAGAAGGTTGATTTATAACCTGGTATTTAGTCAGGGTACTCGTGAGACTATTACTTTTCCTGCTCCTTCTTTGTTCAATCTTCATGCAGGCAGGTACATTATTATGCCCTCGGACATCTACGCATATTGGGGCTTGGCCCAACCACAGGCGCCCGTGCCCGAGCCACCAGTCGAGTACCGGACGCCAGTTTATCAGTGGGAGCCAGAGGAGCTCACACAGCAGTGGCATCCTCAGTCCACTTCAGAGTACCCCGGAGCTGGTTATTTCCCTCCTTGGGAGTAGACCAAGTTAGGCCAAAAGCCTAAGCTTGGGTGAGTACATGTTCTCACCGACTTTACATTCTTGCTTATGCTTTCACTTTGTTAGCCGGTGTTCACACTTTGCCACTGTATCATCCATGCTAGTTTATTTTGTTTTTCTAATTTTCTTTTCGTGTGTCTGTCTAGTTTGAAAAAACCAAAAAGATTTTCTTTTCTTCTTTTGCTTGTTGGGAGCTTTCCCATGTAAATAGTTTTCTTTTTCTTTAGGTCAAGGAAGAAGATGTTGGTTACAATGTTTAGTGGCTCTTGCATGCATACCTCATTAGCTTTCATAGAGCCATATTACTTTGTCTTCTCCTTTGTGTTTGCCTGCAGATACCAGCGTAGTCCAATGCACGAGCACGCTTATTATTGTTCACATCATTCGGCCGTGCAAGTGAAAGGCAATAATGACGACATATGATGAAGTGACTGAGCCTGGAAAAGCTGGTATGAACTCGATCTATTTTGTTTTTGTAAATATGACTAGCTCATCGTGTCTGATTCAACTTTGTTGTGAGAGAAACATGTTTGCAATGACAACTTAGAGATCATAGTTTCTGATGCCATGCTTACTTAGCTAGGAGATTATAATGGCTTGTCTTGGATGCCCACATGAATGTTGAGATGACTGTGTATGATAGGATGGTATCCTCCTTTGAATGATTCAAGTGGCTTGACTTGGCGCATGTTCACGCATGTAGTTGAAACAAAATCAACATAGCCTCTATGATATTCATGTTCATGGTGATTTATGTCCTACTCATGCTTGCACTCAATGCTAGTTAATCTCATTGCATTTTGATGACTATTGTCGCTCTCTAGTTGGTCGCTTCCTAGTCTTTTGCTAGCCTTCACTTGTACTAAGCGGGAATACTGCTTGTGCATCCACTTCCATAAACCCAAAGTTGTGCCAAATGACTCTACCATACCTACCTATGTGCGGTATCTACCTGCCGTTACAAGTAAATTTGCATGTGCCACTCTCTAAACTTCAAGAAATAATCTGTTTTGCATGCCCGAACCGCTCATGTGGTGATAGAGGGCTATTGGTATCTTCCATGCTAGGCGTTTTATCCTCGATATGTGTTTATTCACTATCATTCACGAGAAAGGGGCCGGTAATTGGAATTCCTAGTTCCATGCTCAAATCGAAAAGATAATTGCAAACAAAACTCCCTCAGGATTGATGTTGGTATGGACAGTACCCGAGATTCGGCTAGCCGTGGAGTGTGATTGATTGGTGGTGGGGGAGTCAAAACTTTACTTTTCTGTTTGGGAACCGCCTATAGCATGTGTAGCGTGGAAGATGGTGAGAACTCTTAGTCATTGCGTTGACAATGAAAGCATGCCACCCAAAATTATTATCTCTGTTTTCAAAGCTTGAGCTCTCGCACCTCTTCAAATCAATGCTTCTCTCTGCAAAGGGCGTGTCTATTTATGTTCCTGTTGAGTCATCCTCCTTTTACAGAATTACCAATTAGAGAGCACCTCTGTCATTTTTATGCTTTGCTTTTAACTGTGTTGAGTATGACTATGACTGGATCTTCTTTGCCATGAATTACAATGTTTAGTCAGCCCTTGGTCTTTGAAGGTGCTTTGCATTTATGTTTGGCGGTCTGAAAAAGAGCTAGCGAGATACCATCTATTCGTACTGCTTCATGATTGTTTTGATTGAAGTGTTGACGTTTGAGACTTATTATTATTTGCTCGCTAGTTGATTATGCCATTGATATGAGTTTACGGTGAGACCTAGATGTCATTTGCTTATGTGGTTTGCTTGTGATCTTGCTGAAATTATGGTTATGAGTTAGACATAGTTGCAACAACAAGATCAAACAAAGTTCGTCAAAGTTTTTCTTTTGTCTCTTTCAGTTTGTCAACTGAATTGCTTGAGGACAAGCAAGGCTTTAAGCTTGGGGGAGTTGATACGTCTCCGTCGTATCTACTTTTCCGAACTCTTTTGCCCTTGTTTTGGACTCTAATTTGCATGATTTGAATGGAACTAACCCGGACTAACGTTGTTTTCAGCAGAATTGCCATGGTGTTGTTTTTGTGCAGAAATAAAAGTTCTCGGATGTCCTGAAAATTTACGGAGAATTTTTCTAGAATAAAGAAAAAAATACCTGCGCAAAGATCCATCGGAGGAGGTGGGCCAGTGGGCCACAAGCCTCTAGGCCGTGGCCACCCCCTGGTCGCGCCGTGAGGGCTTGTGGGGCCCATGTGGCTCCACCGCCCCCAAACTCTGCTCTATTTATTCCGCCTCGCCCGGAAAAAAAAATCAGGGAGAAGGATTCATCGCGTTTTACGATACGGAGGCGCTGCCACCTCCTGTTCTTCATC
Source organism: Hordeum vulgare subsp. vulgare (assembly GCF_904849725.1). Lineage (NCBI taxonomy): Eukaryota > Viridiplantae > Streptophyta > Magnoliopsida > Poales > Poaceae > Hordeum > Hordeum vulgare. The sequence goes on along the minus strand of NC_058522.1, from coordinate 427,542,434 downwards.
TGGAGGGCAGATCTGGAGTCCGTTTCGGGCTCCGGAGAGGGGAAATCGTCCCCATCGTCATCATTAACCTTCCTCCATCGACAATTCCATGATGCTCTTCACCGTTCGTGAGTAATCTCATCGTAGGCTTGCTGGACGGTGATGATTTGGATGAGATCTATCATGTAACCGAGTTAGTTTTGATGGGGATTGATCCCTAGTATCCACCATGTTCTGAGATTGATGTTGCTATTACTTTGCCATGCTTAATGCCTGTCACTAGGGCCCGAGTGCCATGATTTCAGATCTGAACCTATTATGTTGTCGCTAATATATGTGTGTTTTAGATCCTATCTTGCAAGTTGTAGTCACCTACTATGTGTTATGACCTGGCAACCGGAGTGACAATAGCCGGAACCACTCCCAGAGATCACCATAGTATGAGGAGTTCATGTATTCACCAAGTGTTAATGCGTTGGTCCGGTTCTTTATTAAAAGGAGAACCTTAATATCCCGTAATTTCCATTAGGACCCTGCTGCCACGGGAGGGATGGGCAATAGATGTCATGCAAGTTCTTTTCCCTAAGCACGTATGACTACATACGGAATACATGCCTACATTAGATTGACGAACGGGAGCTACTTACTTATCTCTCCGTGTTATAGCTGTTACATGATGAATCACATCCGGCACACTCATCCATCACCGATCCACTGCCTACGAGTCTTTTACTACTGGTCCTTGATACGTCTCAAACGTATCTATAATTTTTGATGGTTTCATGTTGTTATCTTGTCATCTTTGGATGTTTTATGTACCTTTTATATCTTTTTTGGGACTAACTTATTAATTCAGTGCCAAGTGCCAGTTCCTGTTTTGTGTGTGTTTTTGGCTCTTTTCAGATCTGATTTTGGAACGGAGTCCAAACGGAATAAAATCCCCAAAATGATTTTTTCCCGAACGGAAGAAGATCACGGGGCTTGTGGGCCAATACAGGAAGGCTACAGGGAGCCCACAAGCCCCCCATCCGCCACCAGGGGGCGGCGGTGGGCAGGCTTGTGGCCTCCCTGGCGCCCCCGACCTAGATTCTTCGCCTATATATTCCCTAAAATACAGCAAAAAATCAGGGGATCCTCGAAAATACTTTTCCGCCGCCGCAAGCTTCCGTTTCTGCGAGATCTCATGTGGAGACCCTTCCCGGTGCCCTGCCGGAGGGGACTTTGCAGTTGGAGGGCTTCTACATCAACATCATCGCCCCTCCAATGACTCGTGAGTAGTTCACTTCAGACCTACGGGTCCGTAGTTAGTAGCTAGATGGCTTCTTCTCTCTCTTGGATCTTCAATACAAAGTTCTCCATGATCTTCATGGAGATCTATCCGATATAATCCTCTTTGGCGGTGTCTTTGTCGAGATCCGATGAATTGTGGATTTGTGATCAGATTATCTATGATATATATTTGAGTCTTTGCTGATTTCTTATATGCATGATTTTATATCCTTGTAAGTCTCTCCGAGTCTTGGGTTTTGTTTGGCCAACTAGATCTATGATTCTTGCAATGGGAGAAGTTCTTGGTTTTGGGTTCTTACCGTGTGGTGACCTTTCCAAGTGACAGTAGGGGCAGCAAGGCACACATCGTGTAGTTCCCATCAAGGGTAACAAGGTGGGCTCTGTCGTAGATATGAGATTGTCCATCTACATCATGTCATCCTGCTTAAGGCGTTACTCTGTTCTTTTGGACTTAATACACTAGATGCATGCTGGATAGCGGTTGACGTGTGGAGTAATAGTAGTAGATGCAGAAAGTATCGGTCTACTTGTTTTGGACGTGATGCCTATAGATATAATCATTGCCATAGATGACGTCACGACTTTGCGCGGTTCTATCAATTGCTCGACAGTAACTTGTTCACCCACCGTCTACTTGCTTTCATGAGAGAAGCCACTAGTAAACGCTACGCCCCCCGGGTCTATTTGATGGGGAACGTCGCATGGGAAACAAAAATTTTCCTACGCGCACGAAGACCTATCATGGTGATGTCCATCTATGAGAGGGGATGTGTGATCTACGTACCCTTGTAGACTGTACAGCAGAAGCGTTAGTGAACGCGGTTGATGTAGTGGAACGTCCTCACGTCCCTCGATCCGCCCCGCGAACCGTCCCGCGATCAGTCCCACGATCTAGTGCAGAACGGACAGCACCTCCGCGTTTAGCACACGTACAGCTCGACGATGATCTCGGCCTTCTTGATCCAGCAAGAGAGACAGAGAGGTAGAAGAGTTCTCCGGCAGCGTGACGGCGCTCCGGAGGTTGGTGATGATCTTGTCTCAGCAGGGCTCCGCCCGAGCTCCGCAGAAACGCGATCTAGAGGAAAAACCGTGGAGGTATGTGGTCGGGCTGCCGTGGAAAAGTCGTCTCAAATCAGCCCTAAAACCTCCGTATATATAGGGGGAAGAGGGGAGCCTTGCCTTGGGGTCCAAGGACCCCTAAGGGCTTCGGCCGAGCCAAGGGGGGCAGCCCTCCCCTTCCAAACCGAGTCCAACTAGGTTTGGAAGGAGGAGTCCTTCCCCCTTTTCCCACCTCCTCTTTTTTTTTCTTTTCTCTTGGATTTTTCTTCTTATGGCGCATAGGGCTCTTTTGGGCTGTCCCACCAGCCCACTAAGGGCTGGTGTGACCCCCCCAAATACCTATGGGCTTCCCCGGAGTGGGTTGCCCCCCTCCGGTGAACCCCCGGAACCCATCCGTCATTCCCGGTACATTCCCGGTAACTCCGAAAACCTTCCGGTAATCAAATGAGGTCATCCTATATATCAATCTTCGTTTCCGGACCATTCCGGAAACCCTCGTGACGTCCGTGATCTCATCCGGGACTCCGAACAACATTCGGTAACCAACCATATAACTCAAATACGCATAAAACAACGTCGAACCTTAAGTGTGCAGACCCTGCGGGTTCGAGAACTATGTAGACATGACCCGAGAGACTCCTCGGTCAATATCCAATAGCGGGACTTGGATTCCCATATTGGATCCTACATATTCTACGAAGATCTTATTGTTTGAACCTCAGTGGATTCATATAATCCCGTATGTCATTCCCTTTGTCCTTCGGTATGTTACTTGCCCGAGATTCGATCGTCAGTATCCGCATACCTATTTCAATCTCGTTTACCGGCAAGTCTCTTTACTCGTTCCGTAATACAAGATCCCGCAACTTACACTAAGTCACATTGCTTGCAAGGCTTGTGTGTGATGTTGTATTACCGAGTGGGCCCCGAGATACCTCTCTGTCACACGGAGTGACAAATCCCAGTCTTGATCCATACTAACTCAACGAACACCTTCGGAGATACCTGTAGAGCATCTTTATAGTCACCCAGTTACGTTGTGACGTTTGATACACACAAAGTATCCCTCCGGTGTTAGTGAGTTATATGATCTCATGGTCATAGGAACAAATACTTGACACGTAGAAAAACAGTAGCAACAAAATGACACGATCAACATGCTACATCTATTAGTTTGGGTCTAGTCCATCACGTGATTCTCTTAATGACGTGATCCAGTTATCAAGCAACAACACCTTGTTCATAATCAGAAGACACTGACTATCTTTGATCAACTGGCTAGCCAACTAGAGGCTTGCTAGGGAGAGTGTTTTGTCTATGTATCCACACATGTAAATGAGTCTTCATTCAATACAATTATAGCATGGATAATAAACGATTATCTTGATACATGAATTATAATAATAACTATATTTATTATTGCCTCTAGGGCATAATTCCAACAGTCTCCCACTTGCACTAGAGTCAATAATCTAGCCCTCACATCATCATGCGAATTACATTGTAATAAATCTAACACCCATACAGTTCTGGTGTTGATCATGCTTTGCCCGTGGAAGAGGTTTAGTCAGTGGGTCTGCTACATTCAGATCCGTGTGCACTTTGCATATATTTACGTCCTCCCCTTTGACGTAGTCGCGGATGAGGTTGAAGCGTCGTTTGATGTGTCTGCACTTCTTGTGAAACCGTGGTTCCTTTGCTAAGGCAATGGCACCCGTGTTGTCACAGAACAAGGTTATTGGATTCAGTGCGCTTGGCACCACTCCAAGATCCGTCATGAATTGCTTCATCCAGACACCCTCCTTAGCCGCCTCCGAGGCAGCCATGCACTCCGCTTCACATGTAGAATCTGCTACGACGCTTTGCTTGGAACTGCACCAGCTTACCGCACCCCCATTAAGAATAAATACGTATCCGGTTTGTGACTTAGAGTCGTCCGGATCTGTGTCAAAGCTTGCATCGACGTAACCTTTTACGGCGAGCTCTTCGTCACCTCCATACACGAGAAACATCTCCTTAGTCCTTTTCAGGTACTTCAGGATATTCTTGACCGCCGTCCAGTGATCCACTCCTGGATTACTCTGGAACCTACCTGCCATACTTATGACCAGGCTAACGTCCGGTCTAGTGCACACCATTGCATACATGATAGAACCTATGGCTGAAGCATAGGGGACAGTGCGCATATGCTCTCTATCCTCATCAGTTGCTGGGCACTGAGCCTTACTCAATCTCGTACCTTGTAAAACTGGCAAGAACCCTTTCTTGGACTGTTCCATTTTGAACCTCTTCAAAAATTTATCAAGGTATGTGCTTTGTGAAAGTCCTATCAGGCGTTTTGATCTATCCCTGTAGATCTTAATGCCTAGAATGTAAGCAGCTTCTCCTAGGTCCTTCATAGAGAAACTTTTATTCAAGTAATCCTTTATGCTCTCCAAAAACTCTACGTTGTTTCCAATCAGCAATATGTCATCCACATATAATATTAGAAACGCCACAGAGCTCCCACTCACTTTCTTGTAAATACAAGATTCTGCAACCACTTGTATAAACCCAAATGCTTTGATCACCTCATCAAAGCGTTTGTTCCAACTCCGAGATGCTTGCACCAGTCCAAAAATGGATCGCTGGAGCTTGCACACCTTGTTAGCATTCTTAGGATCGACAAAACCTTCGGGTTGCATCATATACAACTCTTCCTTAAGGAAACCGTTAAGGAACGCCGTTTTGACATCCATCTGCCAGATTTCATTATCCAAAAATGCAGCTATTGCTAACATGATTCTGACGTACTTAAGCATCGCTACGGGTGAGAATGTCTCATCGTAGTCAACTCCTTGAACTTGTGAAAAACCCTTTGCCACAAGTCGAGCTTTATAAACGGTCACATTGCCGTCAGCGTCCGTCTTCCTCTTAAAGATCCATTTGTTCCGAATAGCCTTGCGGCCCTCAGGCAGTACTTCCAAAGTCCACACTTTGTTCTCATACATGGATCCTATCTCAGACTTCATGGCTTCTAGCCATTTGTTGGAATCTGGGCCCACCATTGCTTCTTCATAATTTGCAGGTTCATTGTTGTCCAACAACATGATTGATAAGACGGGATTACCATACCACTCTGGAGCAGCACGTGATCTCGTCGACCTGCGTGGTTCGACAGAAACTTGAACCGGAGTTTCATGATCATCATCATTAACTTCCTCCTCAACCGGCGTCGCAACGACAGAGGTTTCCCCTTGCCCTGCGCCACCATCCAGAGG